>NC_034413.1:45979130-46070692 GCF_002078875.1 Numida meleagris | reverse complement strand
CATCCCGCGCCCGGCCCGCCTGCAGGAGGCCCCGCGCCGGCACCCGACACCTCCGAGCGGAGCCGGGCGCCCGGCGGTATTTTTAACCCGCAGCGAACCTGAGCCCGGCCGCGGCGGTCAGCCTCCGCTCGGGAGCTGCCGGTGCCAGCGCCCCGCGGCTCCGAGTGCCGCACGACCGGCGGGATCCGACCTCTGTCCGCGCCTTAATCGCAAATGTCAACGACGGCGCCTTCCCACGCCACGCCGGCTCGCCCGCCGCCGGTGCCGCAGCTGCGGGCCATTCCCGCCTTGTTACCTAGGATAGAAGACTCTATTCCCGCTTCCAAACCTGGATATCCACTTCTCTGTGTACAGCAATAAGTAAAAGTGACGTGGCAATCGGATCTTCTTAAAAATGTATTTTAACCGAAGGTTATTACACCTCTCAAGTATACACAAGGATATATATATATTATTATTTTTTTACAGACTGTATATCTTTTCTTTCCAGAATTTTTTTTTTTTTAATTCTCCCTCTTAAGTATTGCAATGCTTTTGGAGTAACACTGTTATGAAAAACATCTCTTCCTGGGGTTAGAAACAATTTTCCTGTTTCTTAAATAAAGTACTAGAGACTGACCTAGGAATGTTAAGCAACTGCAAGCCCGCTGTGAGCACCAAGCACTCATCTTTTGAAATACTGCATCTGTACTTGGTCCCTTTTCCATCACCAATGAATATTTTTGGTTTTGTTTTTGTAGTAAAATGTAAGTCACCAAAACAAATTTTTGTTCAAGACAGATATTAGTGATTCACAGAAGTATGCGGATAGCCTTCTGTGCAAATCACTGTGTTCTGTCACTTTCACCACTTTCAACATAAATGCCAAGGGTGTTCCACATTGCTTCTCGCTCTCTGTAATAGAGGGTTCCTAAAGCTGTAACTGAACAATAGACATCTGCAGGTGTCAGCAGGCAGTGTAGCTGTTGGTGGTGATTAAACAATTTGTAGTGGCTGGTGTATTTCATTCATTCTTGGTTTGATGAAATATGCACTTCATTTTAAATATTTGGAAACGTGACAGTAATTCCTTACATAGTACTTTCTGTAGCTTTAGAAACACGGCACTTTACTTATCCCCCAAACATGCTGTTTCGTGACAGAGTGGAGGACTCTCAGATCCATGATTTCTAACGCATACACCAAATCTTCGTGAGCTCCGTGTGTCCTCACAGGTCAGGTTGGGAAGAGCAGCAGGCAGGAGGTTGTGTTTGCTACGCATTGCTGTCAGGTGACCCAGCATCAGATATTTAAGTGCAGGAAAGACGAATATAATATTTTTTAAAATTTCATTGATAGAATATAAATGTTAAAATTAATTCTCCCAGCTTTGTGTCTGGATCTCCCATAAATTGTCTGCATCCGATCCTCCCCCGTGGCTTTGGTGGTAAGGTGCCTGCTGCCCTGGGTGCGAGGAATGGTCTGACAGAGGAGAGCAATCTGTTGATGCAGAAAATTTAGAAGCATCTAATTTAGGTTGTCAAGTCATCAGACTGCCTGTTTCCTGGAAGCTTATACTGGTGTAGCTATTGCTGGTCCTAATATCAAATGTAAAATACTCTGGAAAGTAGCGGTTGGGCCGCGCTCGGAGGTGAACACTTCTTGCCCGTGTGCGGCTGCAGCCTGCTGGGTGCAGGCTTTGATAGCAGCTGAGGCCCTGATGGGGAATTTCTGTTGACACCCTTGTGCAACTAATGGGATATTCACACTTCACCTCTATTTTAGGATCTCTTAGCAAGTGGAGATCAGTTACTCATGCCACACTTCTCAAGGCTTTGCTGCAGTCAGAAGGCCTTGCCAGCTTTCTGCTTGTAATCTAAAGTCAGTTTCATGAAAAAGACAGTAATCCTCAGCGAGAGAAACAACCCTGCTGAGTTGGGCTCGAGCTTTGCTTCCTTGCCTGTTTGCAGGTGGAAATTCATGGCAATGCCCTGGTTTTTCTCTAATCAAAAATTGTGTGGCCTCATCTGCAGTCTGTGCGGTCACACTTCACGGTGATGATGAAAACCTGATCAGCTCGTGGTTAGTGATTTTCTTTGCACTTCTCCCAGCAGTAAGGCACTGACACCTATTTTATTCTTCAAAACTTGTAAGCCGCTTGGTAGTACCGTGGTTAAAAAGGTGAGGAGGAGCACAACACCTTCTGGTTTTTCGTGCTTCTAGAACTGCTGTGTGAGCTGTGCAGATGAAATGCCCCTGGCTCTGCTTGCTCTTTGGGGTTTGCCAGGTAGAGCAGCATTTGCAAACAGACAGGGATTTGCTCGTGTCCTGCTGCTGCCATCTCTTTCTGGCAGTGCTGGGTCCAGAGAATCCACAGGATTCAGAGAGTAAGGCATTTTGAGGAGGTTTGTTGCTCTGTGTGCTGTTTAAACTTACATCCATGCAGTTTTTAAGCAGCACAGATGCCTGTTAGATAGTCTCAGTGATTCTAAGCAAAATGCGTAGCTCAAGGATTTCTTTCACCCCTTAAGATAATAAGCATACATGAGAATGTTTTGAGATTTGCTTTTTCTTATGAATCTGCGACTATGGTGAAAAATGTAACAGTAGTTCCAAACATGTGAGAGTCCTTCCAGTTGCTCTTCTGACCGCTACCATCAGTCAGACCGGGCTGCGCTGGCTACGTTAGGTAAAGCTGCAGAAGGCCTTACAGTGAGCTATTTTAAAGCTGCCTTCGTGCAGGAGCATGAAACAGAAATGTCTGCCCTTGAGGTTTCCACACTTTTTGGAGGAGGGAGTTGAAGTGATGTGTACAGATGCCTCTGATCCTGTAAGTGCTGTCCCAGTGACAGCTTGGTTGGTCAGGAAGGCTATCAGTAAAGCCTTTTTATCCCTCATTTGGAAGAACTGTAAGTCTGGGTCATGTTTTCTGTCAGGCTGGGTTGTATTTCCCCAGGCCAGTGCCCTGCCCTAGTTGCTGCAGGGCTGCGCAGTGGCGGTGCCAGTGCGTCAGGGGAAGGGACGGGGCTGGGAGAAGCAGGCAAGGGGCAGCCTGAGCAGCAGCCCTGCTGAATGAGAAAATGCGGCCTGCACAAAGTTCTTAAGATTGTTGCTGTGTTTATAACCAAGTTGGATCACATGGATCTCGTTCTTTTTGTTGCAGCACTTGATCATTTCACTAAGTGTAAGTTTTTGTATGTGTTAGATAGTAGGAGTAAATGAACGTGAACAGCAGCTGCTCCCAAACTTTAATACCACATGCATGTACTGTTTGTCGCACTACTTATTTACTTCGCTTAAGCACGCTCTGCTTGTTTAACAGCTATTGTGTTCACTTCCTCAGCACGGGTCTTTGTTGTTCATCTGCTCTAACTCCTAACCTCCTGTCCCTGTTCTCTACAGGGCCTTGCTGCAATCTTCTTTACCATCTCTCCAGCAACAGTACAACCTCCTGTCACATTTTGGCTCTGGTACTGCATGCATTTTTCTGGTAGATACTGCCCCACTCTTTACCACTATTCAAATAGCAGTTGGTTTTGCTTTCCCTTGCACCTTTCCTAGGGCTGAATATGGAGTATCTTCCCATCCAACCAATCTTTTATACTTTTATATCATTTTAGAATGATAGATGGGAAGCAGTATTTTCTTGCCTTTCCCTGATGACTCTTTCTCTGGCTCTGTGTAGTTGGCCCCTACTCAAACTCTGCTGGTGCCTGTCCACTCCTCCAAGAGACTTGGAACGTACACGAGCTTTGTAAATTAAATCCTTCGTATGTTGTGGAGAGCCTTCTCTTGAGAAAAGCCTGGAGTGTTAGACAAAAGTGGGGCTTCTGCTCCTCACTGTGAAACTCATCCGAGTTTTTCTGGGCGATACCAAGGGAGGGAAGGTGTGGAAAAGGGCAGTGTGCAGTGACACTGCTGCGTGGTACCAGCAGGAGTCTGCTGCCCTCATTTCATCTGAGCTGATACAGCTGTATGTGGTTCTCAACAGACAGACATCTTCTCAACAGACAGCTCCTTCCCTTCCTCCTGCTCCTGGTTGCATGGTGTTTGCCCATCCCTGAGGTAGGCTGTAGTTTAGGTTGTACAATTTAGTGAGCCTGTTCAAATCACTGACATGGGAGAAAACTTGTCAGGTCAGTTTTCTTCTGCGTGAGTGAGCTGTGTTGGTTGGTGATTGAGATCCTGCTAGTACCAGCACTGGTGCAAATTCACAATGAGACTGTAGGAAGAAGGAAGACAACTTTTTCCCTTCAGCAGCAGAGCTGGACCACAGCCTGTTTCAGGGTGCTGCAGCACATCCTTGTTTGTGAGCCACAGGAGGAGCTGGGCTCTGTCCTTGTGTCTAGGAAAGCTGTAACACAGCAAGTGTTTCAGCTGAATTAAATAAAAAGAAAACTGAGAAGAAAGTTCCCTTCTTTTTGAAAGCCTGGTGACACCTGGGTGGTTGAACTAGCTCCTCCTCATGAAAGGTGGGTTTCAGTCTTCTCGAGAGACTGGATTGGTGTGACTGTTGACTCCCTCTGGTTGTGAGGAGCCCAGTCAGATGGGGAGAACTATATCTGATAGCTTTTAACCAAGCCTCATGGGAAAGACAAAGCTCCAGAAAGGGTCCAGGCCCAACACATCGGTGTAAGTCCTGCCAGCCGTCCCGAGGCACCCAGGCTAGAGCAAGTGCTGAGCTGCCTTTAGTTTGACTGTTACTGCACGTAACTGCTTCAGCCTCTCCTCCAGGTTTTAAAATAAGAATTGTGGCTGAAACTACTGGCAGGAAAGTTGTAGCAGAAAGTTTCTGCGGACTGTACAACTAGTGCACAGTATCTTGAGGTGGGCGGAGAAGGAAGCATGGTACCTGCTGCAGACAGCTGCTTTCTCAGAGGTGGAGCTGTCGGAAGTATACGGCATTCTTCCCAGTCCTCAGCAAGCCCACCTTGAATACTTAAGAAATAATCATCTGTTTTTAGCCTCCCACTCTTAAGGAGAGCTGTCAATAAAACAGTAATATTCACGTTACAGAATGTGTGTTTTCTTCAGCATCTTTGTTATTTCCTGCAGTCTTATGACACCCATGTCCATGATCTGATCTACTTTGCTCCCATGGGCAGGCCAGGCTTCAGCAGGGTAAACTCTGCTTTACCTTCTCTGTTCCTGCTCCCATGGCAGCAGCACCAGTACAACTGCTTGTGGGGTTGCGAAATTATCAGAGAACAAGTCCAACTTATTAAAGATAAGTTGTATTTTCTGCTTTATATGTAGTCCAAATTGGTCCCCAGTACCATTTATTTCTCAGCTTCACCAGCAGCTGTGAGGGAAGAAATAAATAGGAACAAGGAGGAAAACAGAGCTGGAACAGTGCTGCCAGCTAAGACTAGTTGCAGAAAGCAAAACAGAGGTTTTCTTTTGTATGCTAATGCACTTTTGTATACTAAAGCAAGGCATGGATTCTGTTTCTTTCTCTGGCCCTTTCTAGTTCATCGCTGGTTCCTGCTGCTTATTCAGGTCCATCATTCTCAAGTCAGAGTTACGAGCAAGGCACATTTCTGTTCCATCCAGAGAGTTGTGTTGCCCACTGGTAATGCAGGTCTTAAATCCACACAAATATTTGAGAACCAAGATAAACTATTCTTGGTTATGGAGATGATACTTACACAGAGCAGATCTGCCTGACAGGCTTATGAAAGACCGTTCTCATTTAAGTTTTCCTGTTCTGTCCATGCATATACAAAAATGCGTGAAAAATAAGACAGAACCCACACAGCTGATAAGCTTATTACAGAATTTGGTCATGGTTTAGTTTCAGTTGGTGTTTAGGGAGATCGGGTCATAGATTTAATTTTGGTACACTAAGCAAGATAAGATGTCTTCTATTGCTTTCAAGAGCAGGGCTGACTGACCAAGCAATAGCAATTTCAATGTAACTCAGCCAGAACAATTTCAGGATTTAAAGTATTTCCAAGTCTGAGCTGTGGCATAAGCCCCAGGCCTTTCAGTTTTCATGTTACAGTACATTCTGTGAATTGGAAGCGTTCAGAAGTTGGACAAGGGCAAGGTTTGTAGGAAAGTGCTGTTTTTCTTGTGCATTCCTGGGCATATTCTACTGTAACACTCCAACTATAGAAAATTCCGGTTTTCACTTCAGAGCAGCATCAGAGCAAAAAGTTAGTCTGTAATGTCGCTTAAGAAAGAAACAAAGCTATTACAACAAAATCGATGTTGCTTCTGCAGGTACAGGTTATTTTGAAGTTGTTTCGGACATTTGTCTTTATATCTGGTAACTATCAGCTTTGTATAAATCATTCAATCTTGCTTTCAGATGACCGGTTCTAATATATTCTGTTAATAAAACAGTGAAAACGTTGGTCTGAAACATCAGTTTGGTTGTGTTTTCTTTCTGAACTCATTAAAAGTGGTGGTGTTTTCTAAACAAGGCTTCCTAGTGTTTACCAAGTTACAGAACTCTGTGTTGTACTGTGGGTTAAACTCTACAGTTACCACATATGTTACAAGGATCAAACAGAACGAATGGTATATTTTTTTTAATTGTATACACCTATGGAATTCGTAGCCTAAGTATCTAAGCTAGCATTTTCAACACATTATTTAGCCACTGGCATTCAAAAGAGGGTTAGAAACATTTGGAATGGAGCCGTCCATTCCCACAGACAAACAGAATCTCAGCACAGACACGAATTGTTACATAAAATTATTTTGTCAGGTTTAATTGTATGTTGGTAATACCTAAAGCTCTTCATGCTTGCCCTCAGTTTCGTAACTGATTTGATAGTTCTCTTAGACAGAAGAATGGTGAGAAAAAGAAAGTAGTCTTCCGCCATGGAATTTCAACATCTGGCCCTTTTCAGTTTGCAGGATTCTGCTGAGGTGACTTCAGCAAAAGTGACAGTATTTAAACCTCAGGTTTTTTTCTCACATTTTTACATGAAAAATAAACCTCAAGTGGATGATGAGTTTCAAATGTCTGATTTAATGTTTTAGGTGACCAAATAAAGAACTTTAAAAACTGGCAGTTGCCCTCCGTTGTAATAGGATGGGAAACGTTTACTTTATTCATGGGAAAGTACCCTGAATTTCTGGGACTTTCCAGCAGATTAAGTTTCGTAATATAAAGTTACATTCATATTACATTAGATGTCATCTTTAATCAGTCTAATCTCTAAGCAGCTTGACTCTAGTCTTACAGTACGCTATCCTGATAAATGTGAAGTGCCTATTAATATTTTCACACTAAAAAATTAACCCAGTTACTCTGGAAATGAGTTACTTTGAAAGTGAAAGATTTTGAGTAATAATAAACGTGTCTCTGTGGGTATCTGTCTTTATGACTCTTCTACATATGCTTCTGTTAAGTCATACCTGGTATGTAATGTAAATTATTACACTGAAAGACACACCTGTAGTGAGACAGTTCCATTCTCCGCTACAGCAGCAGTATTACTTATCTGTTGCATTCCTGGTCTCTGGGTCTGGAGCGCTCAGGTTCACCAGGCTGCTGTGACTCTGTGTAATGCTCAATTATTTTTAACGTGTCATTCCTGATCTGCTCTGAGCACCAAAAGAGAGCTGGGTGATGTTTATGTGATTTCAAAGGAGCCATAGCCTTGTTCACTTCAGCATTTGTTTTGGTCCCAGTGATCCGACATGTGCAAATCTATTCTGCGTATTTAGAGCAAAGCCTGTGCAGGAGAGCCTGTTATTAAATACCCTTGTGTTGACCCCGGGACCTCATAGTTTGAATTCCCATTTTCTGCTCAATTCTGTTGAGCAGCCAGCCATTGCTCCATAGTTGTTTGCCAAGAGCAAGTCCCAGTGCCTTCCCCACCACAGAGATAGCCTTTCTCTGAGTGTATAGAGTCTCTCCTTGCAGAGTTCTGCACGGCTGCAGTTTGGGACCACCACACCTCCAGCTGATGCCTCTGAGCTGGGATGTGTAAAGATTGCCTGGCATATAGACAAAGAACCTTACTACACATCCAGATGTTTTCAAATATGTCCCACAGCAGTTAGGTTGGTCTTGCTCTGCCAGAATGGCTGGTGAGGCAGTTTAAGGCTATAAGACACAGAAATGCATACGGAGGAAAACAAATGTGATCTGTTTGAATTACTGTGGCAGGTCAAGAGGAAATTTGAAGTCCTGACAGGTCTACAGAGTGGGAAACAAAGAACACATGCACCTTCTTAGATCGATCTTAACCTTGCTATCTTGGCATCACTTTCTGTTGTGAATACTGCTTTTATCATTGGTACAGACACAGGTCTCTCTAACACCTCCTCCAGTTTTCTCCCTCTCACTGGGGAGGGAGGAGGTATCTGCCTGCTTGCAGAATGAGCTTTCCTTGCTGTCATTTTGGACTGCCTTATCTCCTCTGCTGGAACACCTTCACATGCTGGCGCTTGCGGTGAAGGGAGGCGGGAAGCATCCTGCTTCCTGTTGACCAGCACGGCAGGTTTTGTTACTTATTGGCTATCTCTGTGGCTGAGTGGTACCAGAGCACAGTTTCTGAATTGCTCATTGTGCTAGCCAGGCACAACCTTCCTCCTTATGCAGGAATCATACAGCTGCTGTCATGTGATGCTAAGCCCAAACTAGTGATCCCTGTTAAGAGGTAGGTAGGGTGTTCCAGCTTGGACATAGGGTGTCATGAGCAGAACAGAGATATTAGTTCCTTGTACTTACTACTGTAGTCACAGTACTTGGGTTCAGGCTGTGTTAATACAACACATGGCTTTTAGATGCACATGTGCAGCGAGCTTTCACCATGGACTCAGCAGATGCAGTCCCCAGCCTCCATGAGATGCCCCTGTTTGCAGAAGGAAGCACGATCTGCAGCATCCAGCAGTATCACAGAGGCTTTGGAGTGACAAAAAAAGAAAGATTTCACTAGTGTTAGTGCAGAGGTCTCTTCCTTTTTTATTAAAAAACTGCCATCAGGATAGTGTCTGGTCACAGCACTAAACTTGAAGAGCAAAAAATTGTCTGGTGTCGTCGTTACATTAGCCACGTTGAGAGGTCAGCCTCAGATCTCATGGACTCTAATCCTCAGTTCTCTGCCTGCAGCTGAGAAAGAAATTAAACTTGCTTACGAGCAGCTATGCTTATTGTTAATTTTCTAGACCTGTACCAATTGGTAAGAGTTGCTTCTCGAGTTCATTATGTGGTCAGCTGGAGCATTGGCTCCCAAACACTGTAACAAAAGTCATTTGATGCCCTTGTCTCATCTTATATTGAAGATGTCTGCTTACAGATACTACCGTTCAGATGTATCGTTGTGATAACTTTTGATTTACCAACAGCCACACATTGCAAAGTAAGCCACAGTGCTTTCAGTAGGCACATGGAGATAAGATCTGTATCAATTGATATTTTTACATAGTTTCACCTCTGTGAGGGGAAAACTTTCTACAGCCTGCAGGAATTACAAGAAGTCAGTGCAGGTTGAAAATTAGGTGCTTTTTATACTCTAAAAATAATCTCAGAGAAAAGATGGTGAGCTGCGGTAAGCTACTGTTGGTTAGTATGTAAATGCACTGTATAAATAACATTGGCAACAAATGCATGAGAGCTACAAGATGCATTGAATTCTTAGAAACAAGCAGGTTCTCCTGAAGTCTTAACGAGTAGGTAGTATATACTGCCTAGGTCATCCTTAAAAATCTGTTTTCTCTACAGTTTCAGTTTGCAGACACTTTTTGGAGGATTTTTTTACTGCACATATTTTTGAAAGGTGCTCATAAATATTTATCATGATTCTATCTTACCATAATGATCACAGACGTAAAGCATATGAATTAATCTTTTAATACCCTAGGTGCATTAAGTGTGAGGACTGAACGTTTATAAAAAAAACATCTTTATGGATTAAGTCTTAAATAATAGTAATAATAGATACCAAATAACTTTATAGCTTGTCTGTAATTTGTTTTGGCTTTTTCTTTTGCTAAGTGAAGTCTAACAGTTTTGAGGGGGATTTCTGACTGAAAGGTATAAGACAGCAGTGAGGCATTTGGTTTCTTTTCATTGTTAATGTCTTAGGAAGTACTTACTCTCATCTCTTCCCCCACGCTTCTAGAAGGGCTCCTTGGCAAAACTGGTGCATTCATACAAGATCTATCCCACCTACTAGATCAGGTTATCAACTTAAATAGTTTTTTTTCATATTATCAGTTGAATGTATATATATTGGCGTTGTTTATTTGTTTTTTATGATGAGCGGGAGGGTTCACCCTTACCTTTAGTGCCTCATTCCTATTCTTAAAGGGGAAGTTTGTAGTTCAGTTAGGTCCCTTGATGGTGCTATATTGAGCAAGAAAAGGCAGTATAGGTTAAAAATAAATTATGCATATGTGCAGGTGCTTGCTGGATGCTCTTGTGACTTTATGATACAAGAAATAAATTGCAGTTAATTATTGTCAGAGTCTCTTATCCTTTTAGCAAGCCTGAAGACAGAAACTCTGGATACTAGTACAATGTCAAGAATGTAGAGGCAAATCAAGAAAATCTACCACTGAAGAATGCATAAGCACCATTCATACACACATTGTACAGGTGCATTTTCATTCACCTCTGCCTGGTAAATGTCAGCTTCGTTCCATTATGCAAACACAATAAAATGGAATCTAGAATTGATGGCTCATTTGGGTGCTCTACTCTGTAGCTGTGAGTTTGGTTTTACATCTTCCGCCTTTTTTTTAGATTTCATAGCTTTTTCTCTAGTGAGAGGGAGATAGAGCATGCAAACCAAATACTTTGTTCCAAAACAACGGTCATTTAGATATCTAAATCTGTTAAGTATGAGAAATTTTTACTGACTTTGAAAATGCAGCTACAACTGCATTAGAAGTTCTACTTGAAAAATCATGAGCCAAAAAAGTTTGTTAAGTATAACCAAGGTCCCTGGTTGCATTTTTCAGAGACCTATATGAAAATGCTATATTTTCACCTTACTTATTCTTGCTGCTACATTCAATCAACAGAGTGTTTTCAGACATCCCCTTGTATCACACTGATGTAACCAGAAATGGGACCACGAGCATTATGTTCAGCTGATGGTATGATTCCACTTTGTGCAGGATCTCTTTAAATTGAGAATCATTTTTTCTTGTAAGTTCAGGATGAAATATTTTATCTTCAGTGACAAGAAGAATTTTTCCTGCTTTTTATTCTGTTTGCATCACAGATAGCTGTGCTTGAATGCAACTATTTGGGGAATCCTATCCATTTTTGGCATCTTTTACAGAAGTGGTTATTGAGGCCCTTCTGGTACTCACACTTCCAGTTCACTTGCCCAGCCCCTGTACTGCCCTGAGCTGAAGGCAGCCTAATCATGAGTGGCTGTATGGTGAACAGGTTCAGGGGAGTGGTGGAAAGCAGTTTTAAGAAGAATCCTAAGTTGTGTTCACAGTGTGGTGCACAGTCTCCTGTCACCCGAAGGAGAGAGCGGGACAGGAACAAGCACTTGAGGGCAGTGGCAGTGACAGCTTAGAATGACAGTGAAGCTCAGATAAAAATTGCAATTTGTGTGTAGTCATTAGTGACAGAGAGATAATTATGGGCCTGTCTCATTGCGCTGCACATTTATCAGTGGTTATTTGAAGTCTCGTGTGTTAGCAGTAAATAAAATTATTTTTCAGTCTGACAGAGATTGAATAGAATTCATAGAGCAGCTGCTCAGCAGCAGCTGAAAAGGCTGCCACACTGTGAAGTAACAGTGGAAATGTTTATAGATTGCAAGTGAATGTCCTCAGTAATTACACTGAAAAAGGTGAAAACAAATTATAGCACACAGGAGTGGTGTTTGATGACTTTTCAGTGCTTTCATGGTAGATCTGTGGCTTAATAGAGCCACATGTAGTAAATACAGAGTGAGCTGAATTCCTGTAACTGTGGACTGCAGAGCTGTATGTGCTTTCTGAACAATGGTGCTGGTATGCCTGCTATGAACAAATCAGAATATAGGCCATAGTTAGCACTGCTTGAGGAACAGACTTGTGCTCGCTTCGGAGGAGCCTTCCAGAACTCAGAACAGCTGCTGAAATCAGGACTGGCATGTATGCAGCGTTCATGTTAAAGCATCAAACAAAACTGTTACCGTATTTATTCTCTTGTCTGAACATCCTCAAATCCGTCTCATGCTAAAGATTGCTGAAGATAATAAAATGAAGGGAATGCAGAAGGAGGGAAAACTCTGCTCACATTCGGGACAAGAAGCTGTAAGCAGTCTCTGTGAAAGGAACATGCTTTGTGAAACAATTTATTCTTTTTAATACATGTAGACCTCTCTGTGTGTAGCTGCTACCCTGGCACTGTGCTGCTGCACGCAGCTCAGTGGTCGCAGGCTGAGCTTGGCCTGGAGCAGCATGGCCATGGCAGTGACATTGACGGGGTGACCGGATCAACCCCTGACTGGACGTGGCACATGCTGCGCTAGTGGGCCTGTGTCTGTCAGGTCTGCTCCCTGCTGGTATTGGAAGCTGTTGTGGTGCTCTTCAAAATCTGGTTCGGTACTTGAATAAAGTGAAAGCAAAAGCTGTCCTGTAGCTGTGGAGGAGAAAGAGACCTTTCAAAGTTGGGAAGTGTGTGGCCTAGTAAGTTCAGGTGGCGGCCATGCCTGCTGTGAGCGGGCTGCCACAGTGACTCCCGAGTACACCGGCTGATCCACGCTGCCTCGCAGCTTTGCGGCACTCTGGACCTTCCTCACTTAGAGAAGGTTTTATCTGCTGTAGCATCCACAGCACTGATGCTTTGCTTCCTGGACTTAGCGGTGGTTGGGAAGTGGGCTCCGTCTTCTTTCCTTCAGTCTGGTCCCACATGGTGACATACTGTCTTTACAGAGCAGGAAAGCTCTGCGGTAGGTGTAAGCAAGGTTCTGGTACCAAGGAGTGGGCAGGGACCAGGGCGTGGGACATCACATCTGGGAGAGATGCTGGAGTTTGTAGGGGTATCTGGGGTAGGAGATACAAGGAGTAAGAAAGCGAGGTATACCAGGGAGGCCGAGTAAGTGGCAATAGGTGTGTACTGTGGAATGAAGATAGGAAATCTGTGAGAAGACAGTTATATCTTCCTGAGTTTGAAGACAGGAAGGGAGGTGGCTGTACTCATGCTCTGAACGTACAGCATTGGTGCTCAGAGATAACTGTTATCTGCAGGTCACCTCATTCAGCATCCTGTCTAAGGTACTGGAGATCACAGAGTCCCTCACGGCAGTACTGGCAACTACAAGAATTAAATGCTTCATAATCTGCCCCCTCGTGAAAGTCTTTATTTGATTTTTTAAGGATTAGAAATTATTTTAAATCTTGACTCGTTGTTATCTTCCTTTCAGTTCTGCACATTTTTTTGTATGAAATAATCTCCTTTACTATGGATATTCTTGTTATCCATATGCATGTCTAACCCTATTTGAATCCTGATAAATTGCTTATCAGCATCAGTGGCCTTTTTGTGCAGTACATAAAGTACCAATTTTCACCTTTTTTTTAGTAAATATTTTTATTTTTACACTTTTAAACTTGCTGCCCTTTAGCTTTGCTGTTTTATATTCAGGCAGTGAATGTTTCTGGCTTACTTTCTGTGTTTTTGAAATGTTTGGTGCACGTCTTTCTGAGGTAAATAACTCAGGTTTTTTTGCAGCCTCCTAATACCACAGGTACAGGCCTTCATTCCTCAAATGTTTGCTTTCTCTGAACACCCAAATTCCACAAAACCCATTTCCATGGTGGGCTGCCAGCCTCTGCACTGCGATCCAGCTGATAGACAGGGCCCACTTACACGAACAGAATATTTTAAGTCTCCCCTGCACCTTATTACTTTTGCAATCTAGCATCTTAGCTTTTCTTGTCATAGGTACATGTCAGGCAGAAACCTGAGACGAACTAGAAGCAGTAGTGCCCAGAGCCCTTTCCCAGGTTTATGCTATGAACGAGACAGATTTATTTGGATTGTTTTGCAGTGTATGTAGTTCAGAATTTCCTATGCATTCTGCAACTATTTGTGTTCATTATCTTAATTCTGTGCTTAATGTCTTAGTGCTGTGATAGTGCAGCTTTGCTTAGTACAGTTAGTTAGCTTCTGCTGAACTTCTTTCTCCCAGTACTGATTTGATTAAAGTGAATTAGTGGGTGTCAGCTGCGTGTTTTGCTGTTTAGATGCTCATCTCTGGAATTTCAGTTTGCTAGTAAGTACATTAAATGATACTAGTTCTTTTGAACTAATAAAGAAATTTATCTGTTAAATATAAGTGTTGAGTTAAACCATATCTAACCAAGTGATCATGTCAGCTTTCTTAACCTGTGTTCAGAGTTCATTCCCAGGCAAGCAGAGTCCTGACTTTTTCAACTCTGGTTGTTACAGCTAACTGGTTTTTTTTGTTTGTTTGTTTGTTTTCCTTTAGTTTCATTTAGGAATGCTTAATTCAAAATGAACTGCACCAATAACTGTTTTTCTGAAAGTGGGAGTCCTTTTTTGACAAGTTGGAAAGCAGCCTGGAAGCAGGGAGGAATTGTGAATTACAGCTGTGAATTGCAACAACTAATAGGAATTGATAACCTTATAGTCTTATAGCCATTACAGTCTTTCGCTCAACCACACAGTCGATAAACTGATGGCTGCGTTCTGTGAAGACTTGGTAATTTCATTTAGATAGATACATTTAACAAATATTTTTGAAAGAACATTTCTGAAATGAGTCGTGCTTGATGCAGTGATATGCACTTTTTAAAAGTATTTACATTTTAAGTGCCTTGTCTTGTGTACCTTGTCACTCTTTTAATACTGTGCTGTTGAAACAAATGTGAAACAATGAAACAGCCAGTGTATCTGGAGTGTGAAGCCACAGTGCTCACTGATACAATTCCCTCTTTTTCTCACAATTTATAGTAAAAGGTAGTAGCGAAGATCTTAGAATACAAATACTCTGAGGTGTAAGAGCATGCTAAATTAGCCAGATTCAAGAATACTTAGAATCTGTAAATAACCTAAGAAGCTTGTCCAAAAAGCCCCTACAGGTCACCCCTGAAACTTGCTCAAACTGCATGTGTCAAGATGCAAATTTTGCAGGCAGCTTCCTGCATTGCTCAGTGCTTACTGTGTGTTATAAGGATCTTCCTTTTAGGTGTTTACAACTCAGGTTAAGAATTCTGTTTCCAAAACGTTGGTAATTTAGAGGAGAGTGTACCTCAAACAGTTAAAACTTACAGCAGTATGTACAAACATGACACAAGTGTAGAAACCAAGCTTGTAAAACCAGAAGTCTTTTCCTTAATAATGTATGAGAAGATTGGAAATTCTCCCTACAAAAACATGTGTATCAACAGGAGCTTGGCAACATTTACCTGTGTGAACATTGGTAAGGCTCTGATTCAAGGAACTTCTCACTGTACACATTTAATCTATTTCGAATCCCTTTTATGTAGCGATTGACTCCTTGCTGGAGTCACAGTTTCTATCAGCAAGCAAAGCCATTGTTAGTTTTGCAACATATTTGAATTCATAGCTGGGAAACTGTATCTTCTTAAGTTGATTTTCTTACCTTAGGCAAACTGGCTGGCAAGCACACAAAAAAGGGATCAAACTAGACACCTCCATGAAAATGATAAAAATCAAAGAGAAACCTCTACTACTCTGATTTGAAAACACTAAAATAAAAAGGATGTGTGACATGGAGGACTAAAATGAATAAAATAAACTCACGTGTTAGAGAAAAGCACTTAAAATGATGTAATTACTGACACCTTTAAGAACTGTTTGGTAATGTGTATTATAAATAGTAATAGTGCAGGGGTTTTCCTTTGTGCTTTCTGGAAGATGAAATGCAGTGTGGAAGAGACCGGGTGCTGCTGGAAAGAATGGGCTGGTAGTATTTGCATGGACACAGGCTATCCTTGACATTCTTATAAAAATGGTAATGTAGACTACTTAGAAGGCAGTGAGTTCACAATGAATTTCTTTCATGACTTGTTTACAACTATATACCTATAGTTAGAGTTTTTTATCTGTAGGCATTTGTCAGACTGGTGTCTGTTTTATGTGGAATGTAAAACTGTGACAAGAGGGAGAGGCGGAACAAAATTCCAGTGCTTGGAAGAAGTTAACTTCCATTCTCCAAAAATGTTTTTTTTTCATTGTTTGTTTTTAAGGAAAATCAAGTTTAATTACTCTGCTTCTTTTCACTTCCTAAGGGTTTATAAACTGATGTTGGAACGAATTATTTGTTACGTGCAACCACATTTGATTGTTTTCATATGCACAAATGTACTGTCTAAATAATCTTTTTCAATAGTAAGTATACAGATTTTGCTTTGTGTACATTGACTTGCTTTCTCTTTATGCGAGATGCAGCTACTACTTTGAAATGCTGTTTTATCTTTGCTGATTAGCAGTCATTTACTAAGAGACGGAAATTTCATGTTATTGTGGGGTTTGAATTGTGGTCCCACTGCTTTAGGAAACCTGTCTCCTGGGCGTGTTCTCATCACTATGATACTGAAGCTAAATGTACTAAAATGTACATTTCTCTGAGATTAGATTTAAAATGAAGTATCTCAAAAGTGATCCTGGTACTGCCACCTGTATTGACTCTCCTAAGTCTTTTTCTCAGAGGGCCAGTAATGTTCCAGAGGGAGAGGGGTATTTCTCCTTCTTTCCACCTTCCTACTGATCTGAGCATCCTCTGCCTCCAGGCCCTCCCGAAAGCAGAAATGCTCAACTGGTGGTTTTGCTCCTGCTCTGGAGAGCTGTGGTGCCGCTGGGTAGAGAGAGGCCTGAGTAACTGGGCAGCACAGAGCGGTACACGAGATTGGTATTGTGGCTGTGGAGGTAATGGCCATTCCTCTTACTTGGTATTGGGAGTTCTGTGTTTTAGTATTGTATTACTGTATCCCTGTTGGAAAGGTTTCCTTGTATTTTGAAGGTCTTTGTTAGATTTTAAATATTTACTTATCAGTATTTAAAGAAGAACTGAAAAGTAATTCTCAGAGATCAGTGCAGAATTTAGCATTCATTACACACTGCCTACATGCTGGGGCTTGGGAGTTATGCAACCTCTTTTTATAGAGTTGTGTTTTCTAGTGATCCAGATTTACACAGTTATTGCTTAAAAATGTATGTATATTGGAAAATGTATAGGATACACAACGTAGGTCATGATGAACTACTGTGTACCTCTTAATTTAAAAATACTCAGCTGCATTAAGGTTCTTCTGGGAATGGCTTCTATCGTAATGTATACTGATCTGAAACCTGCAGAGTGGAAAAGCTTTAGTTACTGTGGCATAGACCCTTGCACATTCTGGCTGTGGAAAAAATGTGTATGGAGCTGTTGCGTATTTAGCTCAGAAGACTGAAAGCTAAGTACCCAACACAGAAATTGCTGTTGGTTACCTGCAAACTGTAGTGATGGGAAGAGGGAGGGCTGTTGCAGGAATGCTTTTAAGACTTAATTATGGCATATTTTTGCCTGGGCACTGAGGCTTCCTGACAAACTGTGGGTCACTGTTCCAAATTACAGAGGTACTAGATCATCATAGTACAATTGCCCAAGCAATTTTTTTAACGTGAGCAAAGCACATTTTTTTCTGATCTCAATTATTGGAGGAAACTGGACCAGTTTTCCAGAAACATTACACGTAGGAAAATGAACCTGAGGCAGACACATAGCATGCAAAATTTTCCCTGAATGCTAATAGTTTGGCACCATTTTAATATGCAAATGAAGCTAGTATGTAGTAATGGGAATTGAGACGCAGTGATTGCTACCAGATCCACTAAGAGTAATGGAACTGCATACCAACACAGACTTATGACAAATATTGTGATTGTAGGTAACTAAATGACCATGGAATCTGGAGCAGAGAACCAGCAGAGTGGAGATGCAGCCGTTACAGAGGCAGAAACCCAACAGATGACAGTACAGGCACAACCACAGATTGCAACGTTAGCCCAGGTATAAAACAATATGGTATAATAGCTTTACCTACTGGGTAATTTTTTTTAAGAGGGATAATGTCTGCTTGTGGGCCTGAGTAAAGGTCCTATTGATAAGACTCTGAAATAGGTGCTACGTATAGTTCCATTAATGTTTGTCTTCAGATTTTTGTAGCATTAGAAATTTTTAACTTCACATCATTCTAGAATGTTAGTTCTGAAGAACTGTATGTGTGTAAACTTTGTAATTTTAACAGAATATTTAATATTAATTAAATTATTTCTGTCATTCTTTACCACAACCGTAACACTGAAAGGTTGGGTTTTTTTCAAAATATGTAATTTATTGTCTTTTGATATTGACTGGATTGTTTTGTTGTTGTATTTTCTGTTAGAAACTTGTCTATAACAATCAGTTTAATTCTGAAGGAAACAAACTGAAAATCCAGTTAAATAGTACAGAAAATACAACATCATATCAGATGGGATGAGTATTGTAAACATTAGGATCAAGTAAATGGAACAACGTGGAATCTGACAGCTTGTCTTATCCGATGGAATTTCACAGAATTGTTCACCGCATAGAGAGGCAGAAGTAGATCATTCATTATCCCCAAATTATTTTGGAGAGACAAGAAATTATGCAATTCCAGCTACGTCTCTAATTCTGGAATCCAGTTTCATTCTTGCATACACTGATGGCTGGCAGAAGTAACTCCATTGTGTAAAACGAATACAGAGTCTCTCATGTCTCTCCTTTAACAATTTCATTTTAAAACTATTTGCAGTTTGCAAAGAGCTAGCATGTTTTTTAGATCACGTAGTGTGGGGAATTCGATGTCTTTTAAGTGGCACAAGTGTTGAATTCTGTAGCATTTTACAGATGATTAATATCTCTAAGAAGTCTTTTCACCTCTCGGTAAACTCAGTACACTTCCTTTCAAGTGATAGCACAGGGGTCCGAGCTGTTAAAATGCACAGGGCGCTTTTAGTTCAGTAGAGCTGTAGTGTGAATTTCAGACCACCAGCTGCCCTGCACCAGCTTGCCTCTTTGGGCAGTTTTCTCACTGTCTAACTTAGGCACAGAATGTAGGTGGTGTGAATACCACTTCAGTGTCAACTAAGTGAAAGTCGTTTATTTCTCTTGCAAAACCAGTAAGCCGCTTCCCACTCAGTATGTGTTAAGATTTAGTATGGAGAAGGAAGCGTGTTTTACATTTGCGTGCTGACACATTCGCTTCCAGGTAGCTAAACTTGCAGTATGTAGTGGATCGAATGTACTTCACTTGGGCAAAATTACCCTGGTGCTTGAATGAGATTTTTTTTTTGAGTAAGAAAATGCTATGCAGTTATTATTAAAACCCCTGTGAACCACAAGCAAGTGTGCAATAGTTTCCCTAATTCCCCTATTGTCATTCACTGTATTATTTGCACCTTGGCAATTTCCCAAATTTTATATTCTTTGTGGAGGGGACTGAACAGTCCACACACAATTCCTTGTCTCATTCTGATCAGCAGTGTTAGGTTAATATGATGTTTTTAATGTGTGATGTGACAGTGCTGAGGGAGTGCCCTCAGAGGCTCAGGCAAGTCTAAATAACTAATTACGTTAATTTAATCTTTCATTACTTCTTGTAAGGCCACCCCCTTACAAGTTTAAATTTTGTGTTTTTAGCTAGCTCAGGGTAATTTTCAGAATCAAAAGGAAACTCGTTCCAGTTCCACAAGGTATGAGTCAGAGACATCTGCGGAAGTTGCATTCTGCTGTTGGCTTCGTGCAGCCGCAGCGTAGCCTCCGGTTGATCAGCATTGCTGTCACTGCCAAGGACTGTTCAGTCAGACGTGCAGTATTAAAAAAGGTCACTTGGTGAAGGAATATGATTTGCCAGAGGGAAGCGTGTTCACGCTAATCCCAGTCCCAGTTTCTCTCCTGTGAGCTAAGCACGGCCATGTAATGCCGCAGCCATTTTCATAAAAAAGGAAGGTAAAGGCAAACGCAGATTGTGGATTAGGGAAGGACAGCTGTGGAGGAGAGAGATCTACATGAAATTCCCCTTAATTCTGTTGTTGAGCAAGATTTCTTTGTAAATGACGGATGTTTATGGAGATTCAGAGATCAGCTGTTGTAGTATTTTGAGAACCGTGCATCCATGAGGACAGCAGAGAATTTGCGGTCTGCATACAGCAGTTCTCTGGGATTAAGGCAGGATGGCAGTAGAACCCCTTCTCCCACTGTAGCTCAATGGATTGAATTTCTTGAAAATGCCATTACACACCAGAAGACTCCACTTGTCCAAAAGTAGGTGTCTAGGCACAGGCTGGCTAGTGAGCAACGCCACCCTGGCATGGCCTGCGAGTTCTTTCCAAGGGCTGTGATGGCGAGTAAGGAGCAACCCTGGGTCCCAGCACAAGTGTGGCAGCCCTAGCACCGCCCTGCCCGCCAGGAGCCCGGGCATGACCGCATGTGTTGTGACACCGGACCAGGGACGAGCGCGACTGCGTCCTGGGGTGCCTGCCCAGCCACGGAGCAGCCCCCATGCACAGCCCACCGGTCGCCCGCTGTGGTTCGTGTCACTTGGCACAGCTAAGAAGCGAGACTTCTCCACATGGCGAGAGCAGCTCTGCTTGGGGAGCGCTGTCCTCGGGGCCGCATCCTGCGCAGGGCTGTGAGGCTGCACGCACAGTGCCATGCTCTGCCCTGCACAGTTGGCACATCACTGCAGGCATAGCCATTGCCTGGAGCTCTGTGCTTTAGAAATGAAGGTGTGTGTAGGAACTGAGGTTTTAAGAGTTGGGCCATTTTTCCTCGTATAAACGAAATAGCTCTAAGAGCAGGGTTTGTGTTGACTGGTTAGGCTGGATAACTGCCTGCAAATCTTTTGTTCCTCAGCAGCCCCCTGTTTTTTCCATCTGAACACGTGGTTGATTTTCTTTATTTAAATGGACTTTGCCAGCTGCTCAGTATGGTTCAGTCTCTAATTTAAAGTCTGAAAGATATGACTCTCTAAAAATTCTGACATCTTACATCTGGCAAATAACTGCGCATCTTCCTGAGTGAGAACAAAAATAGTTCCACTCCCATACGTTTCTGCCTTTGACTCAGCAGTGTCAGTAGGAGTACACCCAAATCCTAGCAGAGTGTAACTGAAGTAACTGAAGGTTAATATGTTTTTATTAGGTTACTCAAAATAGAGGCAGTTGTGTTTCTCTCATTCTTGTCAATGGTTTTAGAGGTGATATTTTGAGCCTGCAGAAACTCTGCATTAGATTAATTTGGAAAGTAGGTCAGATGTTGGGCATAGACAGTTCAGGGGTTTTTGTATTACTCTGAAACATTTGGGTCATCTAGCTGATGTCTAGATTAGACGTAACTTGTTCACCAGAAAGTGTTCCTGATAGTGAAATAAGATTCTGCAATAACCTAACTTTTGTTCACTGTCTCTACATTGCAGGTATCTATGCCAGCAGCTCACGCAACGTCTTCTGCACCCACGGTGACCTTAGTTCAGCTGCCCAATGGGCAGACAGTTCAAGTGCACGGCGTAATTCAGGCTGCCCAGCCATCAGTTATTCAGTCTCCACAGGTCCAGACAGTTCAGGTACTTGCTGAAGAACTTCCTAATACGCGAACTGCGCCTTCTGAATGGTCCTGCCAGTTTGTTGCTTTCTAGTGGGCTCGTGTCCTTGATTATGTTTTTGCTTATATGAATTTAAAAGCAAAGTCTGTACCGTATTTGCTACTCTGTGACTTTTTTCTCTTCTGGTTTAACCACTTTTAACTTTAATTCATCACTGAGTTTCATTTCCCTCTAGAACTTGGTTGGGGAGTTTAACAGGCTACTGTTTTTTCTTTCAGTATTTCTTAATTTTTTCCCTCTACTTCATTTTCACACAGTAGGAGTGTAAGCGTTAATATTGTCCTGAAGTGAACAAGAGCAGTTTTTTTATAATGTAATCTGTTAATCATTAGTGAGCCTGATATTCTGGGATGAGAGTCTTTGCTGCCTCAAGAAATATTTATATTGGTTTTCAAAACACATCTCTATGTTTATGGCCCTTAAAATACACTAACTGGTCTCCTCATAAAGATAATCTTTAAATTTAACCGCTGAATGTTGTTTTTCTTCTGTAAAACAAGAAAGGTAATGCAGTATGAATGAAGAGAGAGCTTGAAGACTTAGGAGAAAAGTAATCTGAAATCTTAAAACCCATAGTCATTTATTTTGTTTTTCTTTGGAACAATTTCAAGTCCACTGTTACTGAGCACAGGAATTACTTAGGGCAGCTACACAGGACAAGGACTGTACATCATTCCTCTGCTGATAGTACACTGAGCTCAGGAAAAAAAAAGTTAACGTTGAAAGGTAGACAATGTGATTATTTGATAGATACCTAGCTGGGTATTATTTTTGAAATAATAAGGCATGCATAATTTAAAACTGGGTCATTTTGATTATAATCTTTATTTACTCCTTGTTGACTTTAATGATGAGTTTCTGGCAGGCTCTGCCCTCTTCAGCTGATGGAGTTAAAAGTTTAGAGTTTTAATCTATTGGAGGCAAGCAGTTTTCGGATAAGTGCACAAGTTACTAGCCCAGGGGTGGAAGATAAGAGACTGACAATGAAATCATGATTGGCATTCACTTGGCTCAGTGCACAAGACGAATGTGTATGGAATGCTGTGATACACAAAGCATGGTATTTCACTGTCAGCCTTGGACCTGTCTAGGCCCTCAATCTGATAACTGAGATTGGGACACCAGCAAGCTTTTGGATCCTTTAAGTGTCTTCCCTGCGGTGCTTAAAAAATCAGGCTGAGCGCTATGTTTCTCACATGAGCATTTTGCTGTTCACCATCATGAGCTTTGTATATTTGTAACATGAAAATAGCCGTTTGGAAAATGGTCTCAAGAGTTTATGTGTTGGAGATTTTTTTATATTTTTGGCACACTTTGAATTTAAAACTATGGAACTACGGTTGTTAGAAACATTTTAACTTTCCCTTATAAATCTTTGTAAGTTATTTTTAGCTCCGATTTTCAGAATTGCAGCACTGCGTTATTTTTTAGCATCTTCAGGCATGACATTTTCCTGATGATTTCCCAAAAGTAAAAGCAGTCTTTGTGTAAAATATCCATACAGTGATTCATAAATTGTTGTTTCTCAATTTCATTATTTTGCTCTTTCTAACCTTTCTGCGTCCTTTCTTAATTTGCTTTTAGTTTTTCTCTCCCTAAATCTGACTGACTTCCTCTTTTGTTCCCTCAAAATGAATGGAAAAAAGGAAGAAATCATGAAAAACAAAAACTGTTTGGGACTAATTTTTGTATTCTCTTACTGTAGTATTTAAATTCTAAGAGACATTCTCATGGGTAGATACCTGGCTCTGGTCATTCTTCACTGTTACTTTTAAGCAGCCTGCCCTTTCTTTTCATTGCATAGGTAGTAGTAGTGTATAGTACATGCATCATGTCAGCAATTCCTTAAAATGAAGGCATTAGAAGTGTCCTGTTAAATTTGATTGCTGTTCTTATTTTCAGATCTCAACTATAGCAGAAAGTGAAGATTCACAGGAATCAGTGGACAGTGTCACAGACTCACAGAAACGGAGAGAAATTCTTTCCAGACGACCCTCCTACAGGTAAGCAGGTTAAAAGCAGAAGCATTTTGCTTGGTGGATGTGTTCTTCACATGGGGAGCCGAATGGTGGGATTCTATAGTTCTTTTCAGATTTACTGAAATCTCTCTTCTGCAACGTCTTTCCATGGAGTAGAATATAAAGAGGTATGCAAATAGGAGGAGGAGAAAGAAAACTCTGCTGGTGCACTCAGTTAAGACCAGAAATAAGCTGAGAATAAGATGATTGCAAAATTTGTGAAACACTGAGGTATTGTTTTGCTAGGTACCTTAGAGGTAGCTTTAATGGAGTTAAATCCAGCTGACAACCAGTCACGAGTGATGTTACCCAGGGGTCAGTGCTGGGGCCTGTCCTTTTCAATATCTTTATTGATGACCTGGGTGAGGGCATTGAGAGCACCCTCAGTAAGTTTGCAGACAACACCAAGCTGGCAGGAAGTGTCGATCTGCCTGGGGGTAGAGAGACCCTGCAGAGAGATCTGGACAGGCTGGATTGCTGGGCTGAAGCCAACGGGATGAGGTTCAACAAGACCAAGTGCTGGTTCCTGCACTTGCCTACAACAACCCCAGGCAACGCTACAGGCTTGAGGCAGAGTGGCTGGAAGACTGTGTGGAGGAAATGGACAAGGGGGTATTGGTCAATCCTTGGCTGAACATGAGCCAGCAGTGTGCCCAGGTCACCAAGAAGGCCAATGGCATCCTGGCTTGTATCAGAAATAGTGTTGCCAGTAGGAGTAGGGAGGTAATTGTCCCTCTGTACTCAGCACTGGTGAGGCCGCACCTCGAGTAGTGTGTTCAGTTTTAGGCCCCTCACTGCAAGAAAGACATTGAGGCCCTGGAGCGTGTTCAGAGGAGGGCGACGAAGCTGGTGAGGGGTCTGGAGCACAGGCCTTATGAGGAGCGGCTGAGGGAGCTGGGATTGTTCAGTCTGGAGAAGAGGAGGCTCAGAGGTGACCTTATCGCTCTCTGCAACTACCTGAAGGGAGCTTGTAGTGAGCTGGGGTTGGCCTCTTCTCTCTTGTAACTAGTGATAGGACGAGGGGGAATGGCCTCAAGTTGCGCCAGGGGAGATTCAGGCTGGACGCTAGGAAATACTGCTTTTCTGAAAGAGTGGTCAGGTGCTGGAATGGGCTGCCCAGGGAGGTGGTGGAGTCACCGACCCTGAAGGTGTTCAAGAAACATTTAGATATAGCGTTGAGAGATATGGTTTAGTGGGGTTATATTGGTGGTAGGTGGATGGTTGGACTGGATGATCTTGTAGGTGTTTTCCCAACCTTGGTGATTCTGTGATTCCATGGTTCTTAACACATGAAATACGCTGAAACATTGCAAGGAAGTGGTTTCTGTATAATCTGTAGTCTGCATAAAATCAACTGTTGTTTTTTAGTATTGTTGAAACGCTAGTAGCCATCAAACTTAATTCCTTTCTCCCATGAGACATGAACATGTGGTGTTCTATGGCTCAAAGGGAATTTCTATTTGTGCAAGGTTATGTTTAAAGTTTTGTTGAAAGTTTGAGGATTCAGAATGTGAGTGTAATGGAGTGGTGGACATCTAGTGCATTTTACTTCGTTAATTAGCCCTTTCACAGCTTCTTCTGGCTGTACTAAATCTGACTTGTCATTTGTAAAACATGCTGAATAGCTTTAAGGAACACCTATGGAGTTCAGCAGTTTTTAATTACCTGTGGTTTTCTGCTGCTTCAGAAACTTCATCTGCTTCTTTTTCATTATGAGCGTGGCCTTAGAAATATAACCAGACTATAGCCTGAGTATATCTAAACCCCCCCCCCCCTTTTTTTTTTTTTAGAATTTGCAGATTATTTTCTCCATTCTCCAAGAGCCTTCAGGGCTGTCCTGCTGACGATCGTTAAAATCACTGCAGAAGATTGCTAGCCACAACAGATCTGGGAAAATATTCTTATTTGTGAGGAGCAGTGTTGCTAACATTAAGGCTGTTGCAGACTTCCTTGCAGTCTGCTTCTGCAGTGAAACACTTTTACTGTGTATGGAAGGATGGCTGAATATCACGAGACAACAGAGCTAAATAAACAAACAGCCAAACAGAGAGTAGGGAACTTCTGCATGCTAACTTCTCATTCAGATGGACTCTGTTACCTGCACTGATGCCACAGCCTCCTCTGTCCCTCAAATCAGACCCTGGTGACTCTGCAAAATGTACTAATTGCAAAGCTTTTATACCCAGCTCAGCTTCTGGCATCAACCTTTCCGGTTGAGCCAAACTACAGCAGTATCTA
The DNA here is from genome assembly GCF_002078875.1 of Numida meleagris. Classification (NCBI taxonomy): domain Eukaryota; kingdom Metazoa; phylum Chordata; class Aves; order Galliformes; family Numididae; genus Numida; species Numida meleagris. The sequence continues at coordinate 46,044,884 of NC_034413.1, read as the reverse complement.
GTGGGTTCCCAGCTGGCTTTATCCAAGCTGCTGTAAATGGCTCTAGACACACGGTTGGTGCAGATAGGTACAGAATTGAAGAGCTGTATCTCTTCCTTAGAAACTCCACTTTGATCCTAGTATGCATCATTTCTTCTCCACATCAGTTCGTATCTCTTATATTTGTAAAGTTGCCACCTTCTGTTTTACATTTAAAGATGACAAAGATCAGCATTAACTATCAAACTGTATGTGATGAATTTAAAAAGTGGTGAGCTGTAATTTCTTCTTTTCTATTTTGAGCTTCTTGGATTTTGTTCTTCCTCATCCTGTCTGCTCTCTCTGTATTTTTAATCTGTTTTGCTCCCTAATTTTTCTGATCTAACACCTAGATTGCAAATTCTCTGGACAGGAATTTGTTATTTTTCAAGTGGTACTTGGCACAGTGGAGTGCTTGTGCAATGCTGGGGTTCCTGTGCACATGCAGAGCTGAAATAGTAACAGCAAAGCTCTGTTTGTCAAGTTGCTTAGCACAGTGACTAGACTCCCCACATAGCTGCGCACAGACGTTCTGGTTCCCAAAACCTTAAGAGCCTTATTTAAGCAGTGAGTGTTGTGTTGGAGCTTAGGATCTACAACCATGTTTACTTCATCACGCTTTGAGTTCAAGAGACAGTCCACAGGAAAACAAATGAGAAGAACTACAAATGAAGTTCCTTTACACCTAAGTAGCATTTTGGAGTGACGTAATACAATGCCAGCATTAAAAAAAGCTTGACAGTTCACTCTCTGAGGGACGGTCCTTAGTCTAAATGTTGCAAATTGCAGCAACTGGTATGGTCAGCCTTACAGTCATAGTCAATAGGGCCTGTAGCTGGGATGCTTCAGCCGTTTGGGCTTTGGAAAATTAGCTCATGGAAAAAGTTAACTAACTGTTTTTTCTTTACACATGCTAATCTCACAGCTTTCTAAGGCAGAGATTTTACCTCCCCTGCAAACATAATTGTGCCACTCAAACACTCAGCATTGTCACCCAGGCAGCTGTTCAGTTAAAAGCTGGTTGCTCTGTACAGGCATCTCTGCAAACTTCCTTTATACTTGTCTCTCTGGCTGAGGACTTGATGGTCTCTGAAAGGGAGCAGTTCCTCTGATGTGAATGAGGAGATAGGTTTTGCATATATTGCTTTCTTCAAATATTTTGTGGACAAAAGCAGGAAACAAGTCAAAATGCGTGAGACACAAACATGTTTTTAAGAAAAAGGAAAAGTTGCAATTGTTGTGTCTCAGATTGAGAGGCACCTGTGCTGCTCTTTGCTGGCTGCCTTACCCATCTGTGCATAGCACTCTGAACAATCTTCTCCAATAAGAATTTGAAGGTAGTCTGGCTTTTTTGTTCTGCACCCATATTTGTAGTGCTATCTCACCGCACTTCCCAGTTTTCCCAGTAATTATGTATCAAAAAGACATTTTCTCGCTTTTTATTAAAATCTCTACAACACACTGTCTTTGCCAGAAAAATTTTGAATGACTTGTCCTCAGACGCCCCGGGAGTGCCAAGAATCGAAGAGGAAAAGTCCGAAGAGGAAACAGCAGCACCTGCCATCGCCACTGTTACGGTGCCAACTCCCATTTACCAAACCAGCAGTGGGCAGTACAGTATGTAGTCTGAATTTCTCAGTGGTGCTAGTAAGTGGGGATGAGAAGATGAAGAACTATTATTTGTATAACTGTTTGGGCTGGGGTAAAGCCGGAGCTAAAAATAAGATGACTTTATATGACTGTTTGACGACCATGCCTTTTAAACTCATTCGTTTTGTTAATATTTGAAATGTTCAATTAACATTCTGGGATTGCTTGCCAGCTAGAGCAGCTAATGCTTCCAGAGGCAAAATATGAGTTAAACATCATGCTGTTATAAACTTTCTTACTTCAGGAACCAGGTGAGGTAATTCAGTAGTTTCTATTTTTGCTGGCAGACTGTTAATCCAGGCTCACTAAATCATTTACCTAGTTAACAGAAGAAGCGTTAGTCTGCCATTGCACTTTTTAGAAAGTCCTGAAAATGTAAGGACTTCAGCAAGCTTATTTAAAACACATCGTAAAAAAGTTTCTGTGTTTTCAATGTCTTTATTCATAAGATTTTATAGATACAGTACTTTGACTTAAAGGGTTGAGGATACAACAGTAAAGCTAGAATTCATATGCTGCCTCACACAAATATACTCAGTATTAAACGTTCAGGAGGAAGAAAGAACTCTCAGTTCACGTCTTTCTCTTAAAATCTCTTTAAAATGTTGTTTCTCTGTTTACTCCTTAGCCACTTTGACATTATCCTACCTAACTATTGTAATGATGTTAATTCTGCTTTCCCACCATACCTGTAAAATAATCTGGTCACGTGGATGCCTCAGACTTTGATATGCCTATATATAGGAACACAGTGAAATTCTGTGGAAGTAGGAATGAGAAGTGATGTCTCAGTACACCTCAGTACACAGGATTGAGGGAGAGAAAGGAAAAAAAACCAACAAAGACTGCATGAAGGAAAGAAAAATGTGTGAAACTGGACCTTTGTGAGTGAAAACACTGCTAGGAAGTAGTTGAGAATGGGAGATACAATCAGAAGAAAAAAATACCAAAGCAAGAAGAAAGTGAAACACAAGATGGATAGCAGTAGCAGCAGAGGAGACTGAAGGGAGTAAAGCATGGAAGAGGCGAGGAATTTCAGATGAGAAGAAAAAGGCAAGGAAAAGATCTAAACCAACCAAGAAGAATACTAACTAATAGAAAGTATTTTCCAGGGTAGGCTTGTAGCTCCTCTGTGTGATATTGTTTTATCAGAGAAACTAATCTGTATTTTGAGCTGTGGGTTTTGTGTGTCCCCAAAATATGAGTCTCAGGAAAAATTAAAACCTTCCTGTCAAAGTATGGTTACTTTAATACTTTAAAGCCTTATATCTGATTCGAGGGCTTATAAGGGTTCAACGGATTTAACTTGGACTGGTAGTATTCTATGTCTAGGTTAATTACTTTAAGTTAATGAGTAAATTGATGTCTTAAATACTATATCCCTTTTCTTTGTCTGCAGTTGCTATTACGCAAGGAGGAGCAATTCAGTTGTCTAACAATGGCACAGATGGAGTACAAGGTCTCCAGACGTTGACTATGACCAATGCAGCTGCAACACAACCTGGCACTACCATTTTACAGTATGCACAGACCACGGATGGACAACAGATACTTGTACCCAGCAACCAAGTTGTTGTACAAGGTGAGGTGCTTTACAGCCAGTCATTCTGTATAACATTTTCTCCATATATATCCAACTTGCCAACCTAAAGTCTTCAGATGTGTCAGGAGACAGAATTAACAGCTTTGACACAGATCAGTCTCCGGAATAATTCTGGACAAAGCTGTCACATTTTCTTGGAGCCTTTCTCTTCAGTTCAATACATTCATAGATATGTTGGCTTTACTACTTAAAACAGTATTAATTGTTTTAACAGGATTTTTGTTACACGTTCTACAAAAACTGATGCTACACTCCACTTCAGGATCCTGCCAGATAGTCATCTGCAACAACTGTAAATTTAAAGCAAAACATTAAAGTTAGGAAAGAAGGTTGTTTAATACGTTCTTTCCACAAGGACACTTTTATTTATTAGTAAGTTCCCTCCCTTTTCAATTAGAAGTCATAATTCCTTTCTTTTGTGTGTTTGTAACTAGTCACCAGATATTTAGTCGTGGAGTCTTAGAATCATAGACTACTTAAGGATAATGCCTTAAGATGTCAATTGATCAAGACCTGCACTTAGAGCAGGGCTACTTCAGACTTAGACCAAGTTATTTTTTTATTTTATTAAAATTCTCGGTTTGGTTAATTGAAAATTAGGGGGAGAGTATTAAAAATATTTATTAAAATAGCAGAAAATTGTACCCCTGCTTTTGTGATTCTAAGGCAGATAATTTAAAGTTATCCAGTGGAGAGGTCTCTAAGCACCAGTTAAAATACATAGCTGCAAAAAATACTATTGTTGCATTAATTTTCTGAATTTTGTATTCTTAACCACGTGCAATCTCTTTAAGTGATATCATATGTTTTTATGATCTCAGGCAAGTATAACACACTCATGGATTAAAACAAATAATGGAAACCAAAGACCCCCCTCTCTATTCAAGAGAAGTATTAAAGTTGTGTGCCTAATTTGCACACAATTGTTGGAATGAATGCTATGTTTCTACACCCTTTTTTCTGTCTCAGATACTTGGGTATGTAGTTTCTCCTTTTGCAGATAGAAATTTGGAGCACAGCTAGAAATACTGTTTGCTGTCTTTCATTTTCTTACAACTGCTTAGACTGTCCAAAACCCAGAGAAATAAAAGGAAGTGTACCAGGAGAAAAAGAAGTACAGCAATATGGCAGACATCACGCACAGGTGAAGACTTCTTCAGGAGAAATGCCTAAAACTTTGCATATGTTAATAAGCTAAGACAGTAATGGCAATAGTGATGCAGATGATGGTCATCCATCCCAGATGGTAACTCAGAATGCGCGGTTAGATAGATGACAGATCACATTTAACAGCGCTTTCACCAAACTGACATTTATGGCCCCTCCATTTTTCATCTTGCAGCTGCCTCAGGAGATGTGCAGACCTACCAGATTCGCACCGCCCCTACCAGCACCATTGCACCTGGAGTAGTCATGGCATCATCTCCAGCACTTCCCACTCAGCCAGCAGAAGAGGCTGCACGGAAGAGAGAAGTGCGTCTAATGAAGAACAGGCACGTACATTTAGATCCCTTTATTTTTCTGATCAGCTCTGCATAGAAATAGAGTGTTAAATGCTAAGGATCTTGATCTTTCTTAGACATTAAAGGTGCAAAGCAAAGAAACACACCTGCTAATGCCATTTATTGACTATGAAACCTTAAGTAACAGTGTCATTCTGTGAAGTGTGTAGATTACCCCTTCCCTTTATTGCCTTAAGGAGAAAAGTCAGTGGTGAGAGACTTGTTTGACTGCAGATGTGTTGTTAGGAACACTGAGGTGAGTTGATTTTCTTTCACAGAATCTTTAGCTTAGCCTTCTGCGTGCATTCTCCTTGCTACTGTCCAACTCACAATCTTTGTGAGTGCTTTCTTTCTTATCTCTACTTGCTCTTTGGGTTTTATTCTCTGAAGGCGGAAAGACTCAAGGGAGGGCTGAATGAGCAGCTACACCTCCTTATGGCTTGTGAAGTCAGTGTTAGCAGCACAGGGGCTGAGAGAGAGAGGAGGCTTGATCCATAGGAGTTAAGTGTTTGAGGAGGAGCAAAGAAGCCTGCTGTGGTGGGACTTCATAGAGCCTGCAAAAGAAGGGAACCAGGAGCGGGAGGTTGGGCATGATGCTCAGTAAGCCTGCTGCTGTGGGAGAGGGAAATGGTGGACCTGAGCTGATCCATCACATGAGGCTTGAGCTTCCTCCACAGACCACAGATTTGAGCCTGTGCATCACACCATGGCACTGGGAAAACAGCAGTGCTTTGCTTCCCTCTACAGAGGGAAGCGCTGTTGACTTGGTCAGTCATTCTATTATACAGCTCCATTTATTTCTTGTAGATTTTTAGGCTGTGGACACAACAGAAAGCCTGAATGGACCCAGCGCTTGTTTGAGAAATTTAAGTGAAGAATTAAATAAAGTTGAAGAACAGAGTTCACTTTTTTTTTAAGTTCTTTTTCTTTGCACAGAATCTCACCCATCTCCCCTTTATTTTTATCTTTCTGATATCAGTAAATAGTAGATGTCATTGTTCACTTGTTCAAGCTCTACATTTGAGAAAAAATTAATTAACATTCTGAATCCCCTCAGTTAGTCAGAAATCTTACTCCAGCAAAAGAAACCTTTGCTGTTTGGAAAAGCCAGGAGAAGAAAAGGGAAATTACCACCACTTGAGTTAAATGGACAGGTTTTGCAACAGTAATATGTTGCATGTGGTGCTTTAAGCCTGCCTGCTTAATAGGTGTTTGCACATCTAGGCCCCACAGAGAAACAGGGGAAAAGGATGTAGAGAAAGCAGATGGAAAGATGGTAGTTATTGAAGGATTATCGCATAAATATTCATAGATATTATTGTGCATAGTTTGTGTACTAGTTCTACATTTTAAAAGCTGTCTTGTAAATAAGTATAACTCTAACTGTTCATAATGAATAACTAATACACACAGACTACTGGGTGGCTTAACACACAGCCCAAGCTGGCCCAAAATCACAGAAAGAAGTTATCACCCAAGGAGGCACCTTAGTAGCTCTCCTCTGAGAAGCACAACTCTTCCCTAATCCAGTAGTACTTAATCTTTTGGTGACACAAGTGGCAGCCCCAAATGACGTAAAATTCCACATGTTGCATATGGCCCACTGGAGTGCTACATGCATATAAATCTGTACTTGTAGGAGTGAGCAACGGATACCTGAATCCGTTCAGGGCTTACAAATTAGATTTTCTTCTTTCTGTCTCATTTACAAAGCAGAATATCAACAGTTGCTTTTCGTGTTGATTTACCTGGTAGATCCTGGAACAGATGCTCTTTTTTACCTTGTACTATAGTTATAACTTACATAGTCAGAGGAAGAGCTGGCTTCAAATTTATCTTCTCATTTCCCAAAACACTAGCATTATCACCAATTTATGCAGTATTTGCAATGAAAGGACACTCTCTAACCCTTAGAAGCTGTTCTGCATTGCACTTAGCAGTTCAGGTCAAACAGGCATGTATGTTACATGTTTCTGCAGCGTACTGCATTGACAAGCCACATTGCAGGAGAACCTTCTGCAAGCATGTCCACCTGCAGCATCTAGTGTTGTGCTTACTTTGCAAGTCAGTACCATTACTGTTGCTCTGCAGGGTACCTTCTGCCTTGGTGTGGCTGCCTTCAGGATGCTCAGCTGCACATTAGCACCTTTGAGATATTTTTCAGTGATATCCTTAGTATATTACCATCCGAGTTACTTGCAGGCAGCTCAATCTTTACAGGAGAGTTTGATTGTCCCAAGACCTGCTTCAGCACGTTTACAGTGCCATGTTCTCTGCACGGCAGATGAAGGCTAAAGAATGAGTACTGTTGCTAGTGACTCTGTCATTTTTTCTTATATGAGTAGTATATATTATCATTACAATGATGCAGAGATTATTAAGAAAGTGAAAGTATTGCTCAAGGGCAAATACATGAATGCTCTAAGTGCAGCATTTTTTGCACTGCTTGAACTTCCTGACTATTATTATGTGGTTGGACTGCAGTAAAAGGTAGAGTTGAGACTATAACGAGATTAGTAGATGAACAGTGCTTTTATCCATGTTTTTATTATTCATCAATTTATTATAATAAAAGCAATTTAATCGTTACACTAGCATTCCGCTCAGTCTAAAGGCTCCAAGTTAAATCCTGCCAGCAGAAATTTGAGTAGGATCCTTTTCTCACAGCAGCAGATTTTTATTGGTGCTGTCATATTGGGATCTGGATATCTAAGTGAACCTTAGATCTTGAGAAATTGTTATGAACTCAGTCTTTTTTCCTAACCTGCGAATGTTTCTTAGAGTACCAGCATATTCTAAAAGTGACAGTACCACATAAGGGTTTGACGCGAACAATTAAGTAGCCAGAGTCTGCAAGTAATTGTTCTGGATTTGAATGTCCTTTTTTTGCTTTGCAGAGAGGCAGCGCGTGAATGTCGCAGGAAGAAAAAGGAGTATGTGAAATGTCTAGAAAATCGAGTGGCTGTGCTTGAAAACCAGAACAAGACACTGATTGAGGAGTTGAAAGCACTTAAAGACCTTTACTGCCACAAATCAGATTAATTTTGGATTTCCATTTTCACTTGTGCAGGTGGGATAAGAGACTGGTTCTGGCTATACCCAGAAAGACAAAGTAAACTTTTTATTTTCTAAACATTTCTTTTTTTCTATGCGCAAAACTGCCTGAAGCAACTACAGAATATACTTCGTCTGTGCTTTGCATCAAACTGTGAATGTTCAAATACTTGCCTCCACTTCTCCCCCTACAAGATTATTTTCATCATCAAATAATCTCAGCGTGAAGAAGAACAGGCTTCTTTCTCATCTCCCATCCTCTTCAAGGAGTTACAATGGTCACTTGGGAAGTTACTGTGGGGGAGGGTCCTTTTGTAACGATTTCAAGAATTTGTGCTGAGCTCTTTCCATTGCCTTAGAGACAGACCTACCCCAGCCTCTTGGCCCAGGGAGCTGTGGGCCGCATACGTGAAGCACACATGGTGCAATGAAGAAGCAGTGGTTGCCAAAGTGGTTTCTCATACTTACTTTAAGCTACAAAAATACATGCCTAGGTGGCATGCCAAATGAAAGGCACTTCACAGTCACATTCTGGGTGTGGAGCTAAAATACATTTTTTAAACTAGCCCAGGAGGGGTTCTAATAAGTAATCTGCATTACTAGTCCCTCCTGAACTAGTGAAAACTCCATGCCTTAGACAGAAATGGATTGAAATAAGCTTCGCTGTTCAGTTGTTGCTTCTTGAAGCGTCTGTGTGCAAATGTGTTCAGCATTCTGAATGCACAAAAAGAAAACACTGTCTTCATATGTTACTGGTTGGCAAACAATATTTGAATGGGAAAGGAATCAGAATAAAAAAGGTACAACGGTGATGTTTAGAAAACAGTCACGTAATACAGCTAGCACATGAAAGCACTGCCTATTTATATGCAGAACAACTAAGCAGTTGAAGCATGGCCAACTCCACGTACATACTCCCTGATGACAGTATAGTTTGTCTCGTGTCCTCTTAAGCAATCAGGTATTTCTATTTCCCTACCACTATCTTATGTAATGGAAATTATTGAACTTGATAGAAACATTGTCCTGGTTTACTAGATTCTTTCCATGCATAAATTAAATTGCATTATGGTAACTGCCAGGACAACCTCAAATATTGAAAAGGACTTCAAACACAAATATTCCAACTGGCTTCTGCTTCTCAAGGGACAATATTAATTATTTGAACTCACCCGGGCTAAATTGATTCTTAATTTATTCAGAGGATTTTTTCATGCAGAGGGTCAGATTTATCAAGTTTTTTGTTCATGTAAGTAGAACTACTTACCTGCCTCAGACTTTTGCAAGATCAAACTTTTTGTGTGTACTGAGGAAACATGATCTTTTCTGGATTTACATTGTTAAAATAGTAGATCACCTTAAAAATAATACCGTAATCAGCATTAGGACTTCCACTGTGTGTGAAAAAGAATTACGCTGTTTGTTTCCTGGTCCCCTGGAGCCAGGCTCTTCACATATTAATTTGAGTCATTTGATGGAGTAAGTTTACTTTGGGCCTCTGGTCCAACTTGTGTGTATAGAGATGTATGAATAAGTCTCCAGTCCGTACTAATGCCTTGCCTAGCAAAGTGTTAGCTGATTTTTTTTCCCATTCACTCTATCTGTTTTTAAGATAAATTTCAAACACGAATTTCTAAAAGGTTATATCATCAGTGTGACGTTGCGGGAAGAGCATTTCCAAGACTCTTGGCAGTTGAGTCTCAAACAACTAAGCAGTATTAAAAGTTGTAGTTTTCTCATTTGAGAGGGCATTCAGTTTCCAAGAGACTTTTAGAGGAGCAGGGTCAAACTTGTAGCATTATTGTTAAATCTAGAGTTATCAATAATTTCAGATTGTTTGTATTTCAAATAAGAGAGCATAAGTATCAGAATTATGAAAGAGTTCATTTTCAAATTAAGTTTTGAAGGGGTTTATAAATGGTCTATTTTTATCTGCCATAGAAAACTGATTTTCATGTTTTTATTTAACGGAAGATGAATTTATTAGTTTAGCAATGCAAATTTAAAGAAGACCCTAAATTCTCAGCCTCACTTATGTAAAAATTGTCTGATTCTTAAAGACAGAAAACACCTGTGTTTTTGATGGTTTCCAGTTCTTCAGAACTAACACTAGAAATGTTGATAATGCAGGAATTCTCGTCAAATATGTAAGCTTATGATGGCTTAGTTTACAGAGTTACACGAAATGGTTCCTCCCACTTTGAGAATTGTGTAAGAAGCCATGAGTGCCTGCGTTAAGGCTGTTTGTTTTGCAGAACCACCTGCCTGCAAAAGCTCAGGGTTCTGTACTGAACCTCTGTGAGGCTAGCTGGGAGCTGGGAGCTGCTCCTAGCCATGGCCGTGGGCGCTTGTGGGGTGTGCCAGCACGGAGCCTGGCAGCTGCATGGACCAGGATCCTACAGCTGGACCTGGACCTGCTTCTTCTGTTATGTGGCTGAAGCAAATCTGTGTGGCAGTGAGAGGAGAACTGCATTACCCGTCTGTCTGTGTGTGGTTTGTGAGTAATCTATCGTGTTATTACTGTAGACTGCAGTGGCAATGAACATTTCACTGAGAAAAAGAATGTTATTTTAAAGTACATAGGCATCTCCAAGAATCTTTATTTTTATTTATGCTGCACTGAGGATTTAAGGACTTGAATTTCTTAAGCAGAAATTTTTAATTACGATAATAAAAAATGTATTGGGCCAAGTACAGGTTTGGCTAGGGTTACCCATACATGCTTAATTATTCATAGTGACCCAAAAGGGGAAAGAATACAATTCAGGCATTCGCTAATGTGTTACTTACCAAGTAGTGAGGTTGGGGTAATCAGCTTCTATAAACTAAGGCCATTTGGAAACAGGACAGCAGTTGTGCTGGCAGGGGGGGGAAGGTTAGTTTTTATATCTCACGGTCGTGAGTTTTCTTGAACCGATAGCCTGTTTTACCTGAGGAGAGGGTTAGAAAGGGCTAGATCCATTATGTTCATAATAAACGAGAATTGATTTGAAATATAATTTTTGTAACGTCATTATTTTGCAAAACTACAGCACCAATCAGGCAGTTAAGATATTGTCAGAGGTGCTCTTTTAATTTAGATATTCTTGGAAAATACATATGTATAATACATGTACATATATATATATACACACAGTATATAATCTACAGCTCTGAGAGCTTTTAAGTCAGGAATGCTGAGTATTATAGTATATGGAGGTCAGAAAAAATTTTTACTTCTGTGTGTGTCTGAGTGTGTGTGTGGATGTGTGCGCGCCTGTGAAAGCCTCCCCCTGCCCCAGTACTGCTGGGCTGCATTATTCTAGCGCTTATTACTGATGTGTTTTGTGCTGTTTCTCAGTTATCCATTTTTGAGAATTTTATTTCATTTTTCATGGCTTTTGTGAGTTTGTTTGTTTTTATTTTCTTTTTTTTGATGGAGATTTTTGAAATGATGTAAACAGTTATTTTACAACAGCCACCACCCCCCAGAATAACTCACTTTTGTGCTTTTTCTCTTTGGCAGCTATATATCAAAGGCAAAACAATTGGAATGCTTGTTAAGGTGTTGCTTTTTAAAGGAACCACTGGTATGACTTCTGTTTTCCTCCTAGGGTAGTGGCAATGCATTTGTATTTGAGCAGTGATTTCACCAGAAGCAGGTAGTTGCTGGCACCATTGCTTGTATCTGAGAGCACAGTTGTAGCCAGTCTCACTGTACAGACTCCTGTGGGTTCTGGGTCTTCTGTCAGTCATGTTTGTGTCACAGACCACTATCTTCTCTGGTACTTTACATTGATCAGAAAATTGGTGGGGCATTTGGAATCATTAAGAGGCTCAGGAAAAAAAAAAAAAGATTTAATAAGGAAAACCAGCCCCGATAGTTTCTGATCTAAATTTGTACTACAGTCTTGTTTTGTTTTTTAAATCTGGGCTTCCAGTAGGCAGCAGCTGAAAGTAGTCATCTGTGAGCAAAAACTGGCCTCTACCTTTTTATTGTTATTATTTTAGACAGAGAGCCAGTGCTTTCTGTGGGCTAAAGTCTGGTCCCTGCATCACAGCAAGTTCATTATCAGTGGTTGCAAATGCATGACAATTCATAGGGGATGTCACTCGTTTTCTAAGACCCTGTTTTTATTGTCATTTTTTACCGTGAAGGTGGTTAGTGATGTCACATTTGCCAATGATCTAACCAAAAGGTCATGTATTTATTTTTGTTACACAATATCCTTTGTAAATGTTTAATTAAAATGTGCACTTTTTAAATAAAAATAATAATAATAAAAAAAAACATAGAAAAAAATAAGAAAAATTGGGTTTGCTTAAGAAGCTCTCGGGCACAATTGCTGCAATCCTGCTGCCTGCACACAATTCACTCCTCTCCCCACAGCAGTTGACTCTTTCACCAGTGTAACTTGCTGATCAGCACCTGGCTTCCAGCAGGCACTGCTTCAGACTGGCAGGAGATGTGCGCGGGCGGTACAGAAGATGGGAAAGAAGTGTGTGGTGTCTCAGAGCAGTAGGTACAGGATGGATGTGACGTTATTTTTAGACAGAATAGAACTGGTTCAGCGATCCCAGGTGAGAAAGGGAGAGTAACTCAGAAAGAAAGCCCAGCTCTTTCTCAGCCACTTTATTCACCTTTTCTTAATTTGAGATTTAGCTGCACATTTTAAAAGCTGCATTCCAAGAAAATAAATCAAAACGCTTTTAATTCTTTGACACCAGGAATTAAAGGGATGCTGACAGTGTGTCACCCTGCTTTAAAAGAAAAAAAGCACAACTAACTTATTTTTGCAGAAAGAATGATTGTTTAGCTATAATCCTGAAATCTGTCACAGTAAGCATGTTTTAAAAGCGTACAGTACTTTCATGGTTCTCATGTACTGTGCCTGGGAACTCATTTCCCTGAGCTTTTGTATTTGCTAGCTGTAAAAAGACTGATTTTGCAGAAACCTGAATGTATCGTGAAGCTCAGTCTGGGAGGAGCTGCACTGATAAAGAGAAATAGGATGCTGAAATCCTGTCTGCTGCGTGCTGGTGGCAGGTTCGGGTTTGTGGATGGACATGGCTTAAATCTGTGCATCTTTTAGGGAAGGGGACCAGATCCGGGTGGTAAAGGGGGGTTGCATTTTAAGTGTTCTGTCTTGGAATGTACTTTTTACATATACTTAAGCTCTGTCCTGCAAGGAGACTTGCTCGGGCTATTTTGTGTAGCACAGGTTGAAGACACTGACCTGTTCTGGTTCTACAAGTGCAGTTCTTGGCTTGTGGTTAACAATGGTGAGTCTAGGTCTCACTTTCACCAGCAAGGAGGAGGAAAAGCCAGCTGTCCTTGGGAGCTGTGTGCTGACGGGGAAAGGGCCAGGGAGCAGCCGTAGTGATCCACAGTTAGCACTCGTCTGTAAGCTGACCCCTTGCTGTACTCATTGCTTGGGAGCAGTCAGTTCACTGAGTCCCAGCTTCAGCTATCTATTTCTCAAAATTAGGGAATAGCTGAGTGACAGCAAGGGGAAGGTAGGCCTTGAGCTGGTCAGCTGTCTGGAAATGGCCACCGTTAAGAACTGAGGGTAAATGGATGCTCTCCACAAGTTGTGTTTTATCCAGGTGCCACTCCATTTTTTGTGTGTGTGCGTAATAACATTTATTTATATTAAAACATAAAGTTTAAAAATTCTGAACTGCGAGTTTGTATGAGATTTGACGCTGTGCTGCTGATATGGACTTCTATGGATGAGATGGGGAACAGGGCAAACAGAGGTGCTAGTTGGCAGCCAACCCCTCCACAGACTTGTCCACCAATCGGTCGTTCGCTTCAAAAATGAGTTACTGGTTGTCTGGATTTATAATTTAAAATTGTTTTGGAGCAGTGTTTTTCAGCGAACCTTCCAGAGCAAGGGTTATTGTTCTCCCTTTGTAATGTATGCTGGAAAGAGCAAGTTCACCTCATCTGCATTTCTGGTTCTTTACCCAAACCTTGTCAGCACAGAACAGGGTATGTGAGCTCAACTCCCACGTACCTGTGGAAGTTAAAAGACTGAAAGAAAATCCATTGTTGGGGGAAAATAAATCCTTATTTACCTTTCCCCAAAGATCTATAAACATCCCTGTTGTCTTTATTTTTTTTACTTATTTTTTTGTGCTTTATCTGTGTTTAAAAAAAAAAAGGCTGTACTGGGTTATAATGCATTTTATTAACACTATGTACATATTAGCTGCTTTGTGTTTCAGAATGGTAGTAATTGCTTTGTATATTAAAGTGATTCTTGTGAATTTGTGAATTATTGTCATAAAGACGTGCTTTTTCTTACTGTAACCTTTGTGGTATAAACTGTCATAACTCCCTTTTTACACAAACATTTATGTGCAGTCACATAAACATGCTTTAAAAACCTCTAAAACTTAGTCTCTTTTTTGAGCAGGATGTTCCCTTTACACTAATTGAGAGGCAGAGCTAGATAGGAATACAGGAAAGGGCACGTTTTAAGCAGACGATGGTATCCTCATGACCTGTGGCGTGCTGTAAGTATTCATAAGTATTTTCCCAAATAGAATGCTTTTAAAATCTTAATTAATTGGAATTAATTAGAGGGTAAATCCTGAAAACAAAGTTTATCTTCCACGTCTGATGCTGATTTTTAAACTTCCTTTCTTGTATCTGTTCTGGTGGTACTTAGTTCTGTTGTTTAATAATGTGTGAAAGATTTTTCTCCTTTCACAGTTTAAATATGCTATCTTTCCCACTTTTAAGCATTCCTCTTAAGCCACGTACTACTGATTTTAAGAACAGAAGAGAAGGCAGCAATCATTGCAAAGATCATAAGTTGATTATGTAATCTGCAAGGCTGGACCAAACCACTGGGACAAAAGCCAGAACAAATCCGTCGCTGATGCAAATGCACCAAGGGAAAGAAGAAAGGTCAACTCATTATGGCTGGGATTTTGTGGTTTTCACAACTAAGCATTTCGTAATGTCGTTCCTATACTTGTTCACAAAATCTACATCTCTGTAGTGAGGGGAATCCCAAGCAGGTTAGTTTGTAAGATAAAAACGCAGTTTGTCTTGAATTTCACACTGAAGGAATCAGGTAACACACATCCCTCTGCAGTCAGTACGTCATCCAGTAAACCTGATTCTTCTGGTGCTGAGGCACCTTGAAGCTCTTTGTCTGTAAGATATGGAGCTGAATGTTGTACTCTGTTTTCATATTAATAAAGCACCAATTTTGCAACATTGCATACATTTCAGAAAAGTTTGCTCCCTCACAGAATGGTACATTTCAGAGACGTTTGCAGAAATTCACAGTATGTTCACGTCTACCCAGTCACTTCCCCGTGTCTTGGATCCTCCCCCTAGGGTGAGTGTTTTTTATTGTCAAGAGTCTGTTTATGCACTGCCTCACTACTCAGGGACAATTGCACAAACAAGTCCTCCATCCAGCTGAGTTCACGTGATATTACAAACCAAGAGTGATGCAGTGGAACCACCCGACAGAGAATCAAACTGATTTCTTTAAGTATAGGATGAACGCGGTGGCAGAAAGTGCCTGGGCAGGGTGTTAGCATAATTGCCATGCAGCTGCTGAACCGTTAATGTGTATCATCTCATTCTAGATCAGAAGTTTGCCTGGGACCGATCAGACAGGACACCAGAGTTTGCTTTCGCCTCAGGCTTGCAGATGTCATTGCGTAGAATTGCTCTCAGTGTTTACCCAACTGGGCCATTGCTCCTGTCCTCCTGTACTACACGTCTGGCGTGGTTCACTCCTGAGTCTAGAAACAGCCAAGGCTGATCTCCTCTGCCACATGCCTGCTCTCAGGAAGGTTACTGGCTGTAAAAGCAGCTATAGGAGAACAAACACTGGGAGCTGCTGAACAATTAGAAAGCAATGCCATTAGATTGATTTGTTTTACGAATTCAAAACGTCTGCTGTCAAAGCAAGCCATAGAGCAAAGATCCCTTTTTTACCATCACGTAGGTTGTTAAAGTAGGTTTTATTCTGTGCTGTTTAAGTAGGCTTTTAAAGCAGGTTCCTACTAAAGCAGTGGTGCAGCTGCAGCCTCTTGCAGGGGCTGAGCATGGCCTGGTAGCAGACCTTCCCCAGGGGCCAAGTCACATGCACAGGCGGGCACAAGCTGCAGCACTCTGCCTTCTGCCAGCTCCAGCCCCAGGGGAACCAAAACATGCAGTGACCACAGATGAGCTAAGAGAGAAGGAAGCACTAGTGGGGAGGAAAAGGAAGAGGAGTGGTGAGAACTGAAGTCACATTCCAAACATTACAGCCAGAAACAGAATAGGGAGAGCTTGTAATTTTTTTCCAGATGTTGCGCACCCAATTGATAGTACAGAAAAGGCAATGTCTAGCACATTACAGCTCATACCATGTTCTGCTTTTAATTAAAGGTGCTGTCTTCCTTTCCTCAAAAGACTTCAACGCTACTTTCAGACTGCAAATTCCCAGTAAGTACTGTTTTAGTGACACCGTGTGGCTTCTAAGTACACCGTTGTAAGCAAGTGTACTGAATAGCATCCACCCTCAGGCGGAGTTCAGAGCCAAGCAGAGAACTAGAGCTGAAAAGAGGTAACAGATTCTTCAGTGGTGAAATGCAAGGCCTTTGGGCCTCATTCGTGGGAGCTATAATTACATGTGTCATTTCCAGAATACAATCTGCACGCCACTTCTGGATCACAGACCCTCTGCGTCTTCTCGTTAGGAAGCCTGATGGAAGCAGGTATGGCTTCCACACTTGCAAGTTAGATACAACCACTAATTTCTAAGTTATCTTGCTTTGAAATGTTGATCCCCTTCCTACTACCCCAGCCCTGGTTCTTTTTCCCCATGCCTCTTCAATTCAGCAGTGGCAGCAATAGAACAGATTTATGGCATCTGCCTTTTTTGGGTTTGCCCTTTGAATGGCTTCTTTCACCACAGTGTTAAAGATGTAGAAGGTCCGAAGAGTTAAAACATTTCAAACTGAAGTCTTAGTTTACATTTCTTCCACTTTTCTAAAGTTGAAGAAGTGATAAAAGGGAAAAATCCCACCTAACCTAATCGCTAATGTAAGTTTCCCATGAAAATTAAGTGGGAAAATTAAGATTTTAAACAACAGGTCTTTTGATTACATTTTTCATGCATGAAGATTTCTGCAACATAAATAAACTTCAAAAATTTTTTTATAAAAAGTCAGTGGAAGACCTTAGGCATTTCTTACTGGGGAATGAAACAGAAAATCAATATGCAGAAAGCAGGTAAGTACAATCCCTACTGTTTCAGACCGAGTGGAAAAAAAGCCAGTGAAATAACACAACCTCCGTAATTATACGCTTAGGAACAAGTGTATTTAGTAGAAACAAAGGGAGATTTGAAAAGGATCAGCAGTTTATTAACAAAGTATACAGTCAAAAGTCATCTTTGTGACTGTGCCTCTGTGCTTTGTAGATATGAACATCCTTACTGTAATCATAGTGAACCTCATTTACAGAGAAACGGCCTTTCAGCATCTTCAAGAAGTTGTTATCCCGTTCATAGCGGATACGGCAGGAAAGAAGAATCACAGTTTGCTCTGAGCACAGGTGCTCCAATGTCTGAAGCAGTTCCGCAAAAGTTTCTTCGAGATAAATGATGTCTGCCCCCAGGATGAAGTCAAATGCTCCTGGAGAGAAGTTACCTAGGTCTTTTCCCCAAGTTAGTTCCTTCACCACAGCTCTTGGATGTAGTTCGGAAGGTAAGTTAGCCCATACATTTGACTCCAGGAACTCCAGCGCTGGCTCCCTGTCCGTGATGGTTACATGAGCACCTAAGTGGTACAGGAATACATGTCTCAGATAAACTCTTGACATCCATAAATAGAGCATCTGGAATACAATGCTCCAAGGTAAGCAGTCCTATTAAACACTAATAACTCTGCTGAGATGCTCAATTAAAAACAAAAGAACAAAACAAGCAGAAAGCCCGCTGTCTACACGTGTCCCATTCTTCATCAGTCACTTAAGAATATAAAGTATAATCCACATGAAGATTAAATCAGTTTAAACAAAAAGGTTTTCTGGAGCTTTTTCTTGGTGCATGAGAGTAGTTACTTTCTGATAGGTGACAACAATCTTAAAAAGATTGTCACCATTAACCTGCTCTGATTCCTCATTAGAAGAGAAGCAGTTAAAGAGGTCAGACGAAATTTATGCCTGTGTGATTTTGTATGGCATTACCACATTTTGTCAAACTGGTTTGTTTTTATAATTTCAACAGGTACTTTCCACTGTCACTACAGCTCTGAATTACAATGATAACCTGTGACAGTGAGCACAAATTCAACAGTGCCCAGTCCCTGCCTTGGCCACAGACATATCCAAGGCAAATCATTCCTCCAGACCTTGGTTTCCCTGTCTGCAAGATAGGCTAATGTGACTTTGTGTGCTTTGTGTCTGTAGCTTTATCTGTGCTGCATTTTAGGAGAAGTAGAAGACAACAAGCACAGCTCTCACTGCCTGGGGGAGATCTGCAGAGCTCAGTGTTGCAGAGCAGACTGCCATGGTAACAGCATCAGCCTTAGCAGGGTCCCACCATAAAGTAAACTGTGGTGGCACTATCGGTACAGTAAATAATGCAGCAGGCTCTGAAGTCTGACAAGAGAGGAAGATGACTCAGGCAGGACACATCGCAGTTCACATGTGTGGCTTTGGTATTAACTTCTGCATGTAGATGTAAAAATGCCAGTTTTACTACAGTTGTAAATTGCTTAAGGCAAACAAAAAAACCCTTACCCAACAGCGTGGCCACTATTCCCAGCAATCCAGTTCCAGCTCCCAGCTCAATCACCGACCGATCCCTGAGATCGATGCCTCCCATCTCCAGATAAGCGGACAGGACGACAGCCTGAGCCAGGAGACAAGGTCAGTTAGGCATACCTCGGTCATACTGAATCACAGCACTTCTCATTTACACGGAGGGAGCAGGTTACGGGTAGGGTCATCTGCAGCAAGGCTCTGGTCGGCCTGTGAACTGTGTGCGGTCTTGCCGTGACTTTTATGGAAGACGCTTAGAAGCAAAATATAGTAACGCCCTTTGTACCTAACGTGCAGAGTTCTGCAGGGCGGCTTCTGTCAGAACCGATGTCGGGAGACAGCCAGAGCCGCGTGCATCCCCGCCGCCGCTCGGAGGCCGCAGCACCCCTGCTGCTAGCGCCCTGCAGCCTTGGGCCCGTCCCAAAGCAGAGCTTTTCGGGAGGGCTCTGTCCTCGGATAAGGCTGCCCCAGTCCTTGCGGCGGCTGCAGGCGGCGGGCCCCGCGCCGAGCGCGGTGAGAGCGCGGGCGGGGCGGAGGGGAGCCCCGCGTGCTTCCGCGCTGCGCACCGCCTGTGCGGGGCCCGAGGCGCCCCGCTGCCCTTGCGAACCTGCGAGGCCTCTTACGGAAACAAACTTCTTTAAGCGGCCGTTCCCTAATTCGGCGCTCGGTCCCTTCTCCGCGCGATCCGGAGGGCCCGGGAGCCGCCCGGCCCGCACCTACCGCGTCCCACACCACGGCCGCCACGCCGCGCCGCTCCCAGTCCTGCCGGATGCGGACGGTGCGCCCCGCGAAGCGGTACGTGGCCGTCGGCCTGCGCAGGCCCTGCAGTGCCCTGCCCTCCTCGTAGGGCACCAGCGCCATCGCGGCCGCCTCCTGCGGAACAGCAGGAACGCGGCGGGGTACGGCCGCGCCGCCCCGCTGCCCCCTCTCGCTCCGGCCGCGGCGCTGGGCCAGGCCCTGCCGGCCGCTGCTCACGCGCTGCAGGCCCGGAGCCGGGGCGCAGGAAGGGCGGGCGCGGCCTCCCCGTGTGGCGGCGGGGCCGGGCCGGGCTGGGCGGAGGGGTCCGTGCAGGTGAGCGTCGCCGGGCTGGAAGCGGTGCTCGCGTAGCCGGCTCACATCGCTGACCACGGCAGCAGGGCCGAGTCGCTCACAAGCGGTGGTGCGGTGCTGGTGCTTCCGCCGCCTTGTTTGTGCACGGGTTTCTCTTTACCTTTGGCTCCGTTTAATCCCTCGTTTGGCAAAACAACACGGTGCTCCTCTCCTTTGTCTCCCTATCCATTTACTTGAACCTGCTCCAAAGCCTGCTAAAGGCCACGGGAGGGCCGGGCAGCCGTCCTGCAGCACCCACGCGCCGGCTCCCCGGAGGCACTCAGCAGGGACTCCACCAGCAGGACGGCAGCGCCAGCCGTGCTCCTCATTGCCTGCACGGTGCCAGAGCTGGCGTGCAGGGGTCACAGGAGAAATGCCGGGGGCAGTGGGGCCCGTGCCCATCGCCGGCGCTGCCCCTGCGCCCTGTGCCAGCCCTCAGAAAGCACAACCAGCTCCAGAAAGCAACCTCACTTTCCCACAGGAAGCAGCAAGTTTGTCTGGCAGAAGAAAGCAAATGTGGTTATGTGTGAAAGCTGTTGATTTCAACAGAGTGGCTTTAGATTCATTAACACCTTTGTGGAAGAGCATTACAGGCTGCACAGGGGGAGCAGGAACCAAAGCTTGTTTTTAGGGTTCTGCTACTGTAGTGGAATGGAAACCAGAATTTCACTTTCCCCGAACCGGTTCATACTTGTCTTATGGCATCTCAGACTTCTTTTCCCAAGCACGCCAGAGCAGGTGCGATGATTCAGCTTACTGTGGTTTTATGTCTAAAGCACTGGTTCCTTGCCACTACTCCTACTTGACAATAATGCAGCAAATACGTTTTTCTAAAGAGTGTGTCTTTCTAAGACAAATATCCCAGAGCATCTCAGGAGCTCAGAAGGTTCTCTATGAATCCTGCGCCGCTTCCTAGAAGTATTTCCCTTTCTTCCCTGCTAATATTACTTTGGCACTGACTTCCACATGCCTTAGACAGAAGGCCAGGAATTACTTTCCAGATCATAACTTGGTAGTGAAGCTACTAAAAGGCAATCTAGTCCACTAAAAGCTCAGTAAGGGCCCTACATTTTAACTTTTTTCCTCTCCCCAAATCTGTTTTCTAAGTTACAGTATTCAAGTATTATAATGACAGAGTAAGAGATGTGCTTTTTTTCCACCTTTCCTGACAGTAAAATGACAAGGAAAATGCAACAACAAAGAATTTTATGCATAGGACAGTTGTCCAGAACCAAAGTACTTTTTCTCCCAGCAGGGTGAGAGCATAGCACAGCAATGAAGTTGGAAGAAATGTAACTCAGTTCCGCCTTTAAATGCTGCAAAAAGCAATATGGACATCTTTAGCTGCAGATAAACTTGCAAAGTAGGAAACAGCACATGGTAAAGTAAGCAAGGGTGAGTTAAGGCAAAAAGAAACACTGCTTTGAATCCATTCTCATCTCACTCAACTACTTGATAGAACAGAGGCGCAATGTGTTCAACTGTAAATCCTGCTCCTTCAGGTGCCAATAAGCTTTGTGTGGTAATTTAAAGAAGTGTTTCAGAGCAGTGGTCCTTGTAGAGCTCAGAAAATCGAAGAATCAAGTAGATGCGATGGAAATGAGAGCAAATTCTTTCGAGACTGTACTGATATACATCCCTTACAGAAACCTTCTCTTTACTGCTTAATGTTTACAATCCTTCCTTTGAAATGAATACAGTAGTTCTTCTGATGGTTCTGCAGACACTGCGTGTACCAGATGGATCTTAGAGACGTGCACAGTGTGGGGAAAACACAGCATCCATCTCACAGTCTCTGGTTGCCATGGCAAAGACAGGTATAAATAGAAACAATCTGATATACTTTTAAAAAATTCTGTATCTGGGAACCTGTGTTGTTGATAACCCTCTGACAGCAACGCCTTATCCCAAATGGGTGCAGTGACTATTTGCGTAGAGACTTCTGGTCATGTGTGTTTAATCCTTTCCTGTCTAAGTAAATATCAGCTACTTCTGTTTGTCCTTCCACTGGAACATGAAAACTGTCTTTGAAGGAAAGTTTTGACAAAAGTCTATTTTGCTAAAAACTTCCGCCAACCAACCAAACGCTAGCTAACACCAGGCGTGGAGGAAAACCTGGAAAAAAAAGCTTTCTCCCCAGCTACTGCCAGCAGCGGCCATTCAAGTGATTAGCAGTGAAATGATGAACAGTTTTCACATGTACTTGTTCACTGGTAGCTTCCAGACTCTCCACACCAGTGAGATAGATGGGGTACTGAGTTGCTTTCTGTTAAACAAAAAGGAAGTAAGCCAGAGATTAATTCTGCTCATCACTGCTTGTAGTTACAGAATAAAGCCTGATTGATCTGGACCATCTTTGAAACCAACAGGATGAATTAAAAATGAAAACCTACGTTTCTGCAGAAAGTAACAGGTTATCTGTAGACATTATAACTTGCTGTTTCTGCAAGAAGTGTTAAATAACAAAATAATGTATGGCATGAGCTACTGTGTCATTTTCTTTACACCAACAGTTACATTAAGAAAAAAATCGTGAAGATGCATAATTTCCAAAACTGAAACACAGGAAGTTTTGATGCATCTGAGGAAGGAATAGTTCCCATCAGTACTATTACAGTCACTCCATAAACCTCACATCTTGATCAACTGCCAGACATAATCACCATGCTTATTAAAATCTCGTTACAGAAAAATCACATCACTTTTAGTGGAATTACGTGACTGATCTCTCAAAAGCCACGCAGTTCTGAAAGCCGGCATTATTCTGAAATTTTAATTAACCAACAAAAAGCAAAATGAGCCAGTTCTTCCCTTCATAAGCAACAATGGCACTTTGGTTGCTAGAAACCTCTGGCTCTTGCTAATGCACTTTGCAGATCCAACCTACAGCCTCGCAATGGTGTGCCAACAGCGGGGTGCTGGGCCATGCTGGCCCTCTGATGGGGAGCGGACGGTGCTGTGCTGCAGGGCTGCGGGAGGTGGGTCATGGTGCAGGTGCCGCTCCCCTCCCGCAGCTCTTGTGTGTGGAGTGCCTGGCTGGTGGCTGCAGAGCGCCTGGCTTGGGTGTCCGCCTGTGGGACACTGTACTGGGAAAAGTGCTGCAAAAACACCCTTTGCTGGAGGCTGAATGTAGATCCAGAGGGTTAATTTTAAGTGCTCACATTTCTGATGTGTTCCGTAGGTGTAGAGTTATGTAACTGGAGGGAAAATTACAGTGCAAGCCATGCACTGTATTAATTTACAACTAGTTAACAACAACTAAGGGCAGTTTGAAAGCAATTGTATAGGCAAGCAGACAGCAGCTAGAGCATGCAGGTAGATACATAAGGTTTCCCTTTTTAACCAAGTAGAAACAAAGAAAAATGTTTTTTGGTTTTTTGTTTTTTTTTATTTGAGATGGTATTAGGCAGCTTTTCTCCACTCTTTAGAAACAAATCCCTTCAGACAAAGGAGAAGACGCACCAGGCACGTGTAGGCAATTTCTGGTGCCTCAGACCTCGCAGGAGGGACTCCTCAGGGCCTCCTTCCAGGCTTTTCATGGCCCACGTTGGAATTAAGCCTTCAGAAGTTTTCCCTAAACAAACCTACAGCTGGGCTTACTCGTGCAGTTTGCTGTTTCTGAGTTAAGTCATGCATACCATGTTCATGTTTGTGTTAAAATACTGGAAAGCGTTTCCTCATAGGAAAACTGCATACATGACCTGCAGTACGGCTATTTCCAATGCGTGGCTCCTCAGGAAGAAAAGCTGTGCCAGCTCTGCCCAGCAGCACAGAGCACAGCCTCACAGACTGTGCTCCTTGATTTCAGCGCATCTGAGATCCTTTCCTCAGTTATAAGGTCTCCGTAACTCCACCACTGCAGTTCATTCTCTTGAGCCTCTGCTACCTGCAAAAGCTAGTTTTATGTTTTCTTAGGAAAAAATGAAGGCAGGATTCAAAAAAAGACTCTGAGGTCCAAAAGCACTCACTGCCGTATGTTTGTGCTATTGGTATCACTGAAGTGATCTAGGTGCTCACGTGCTAAGAACCTCTGCACTGCCTGCACTGACATCTGGATTGCTGCAGTCTCAGGTATGGGTAGGATCAATGACACCAGCGCTGCTGTCTGTGTGCTGTGAGGCACAGCTCCCAGCCCTGCTGGCAGTGCTCACTGCTCACCAATAGTACAGGAGGTGATCTGAAAACTGAGAACATTTAGGGCTGCTAAACCTCACCCTGTGACCCTGTGTGTTCTGAACAACCTCACTGTTTCTTTTTACTCACGTCCTAGCAGAAGCATTGAATCTATTTCCCTAAGTACTGTTTTGTTTCAGTTTTTTTCCCTTAAATGGCCACAGCCTTATGTTACTGCTGAGCCTCAGAAGACAATCAAGCCTGCAGTGTTTTCATCCTGTCAGCTGGTGCAGGATTTCAAAACAGGATGCCCACTTTTCCCCCCATTATTTGCAGCAGTGAGATGCAGAAGCCCAAGCTTTTGTTTTCAGTTGGTTACACGGGTCCAACCTGTGATTCATTCTTCCTGCAGCCATGTTTCCATGAAAAGACAATGCTGTGGCCCCTCTCCAAGTCACCTGCAGGCTGCTGGAGGCTCGGGCCGTAGAGCGCTCCTGTGCCTGCAGCCGGGACACTTTCTAAGAAGGAATGAGGAGACAAGGACTCAGGCCAGGGCTGCTGTTATCTCCCCACAGACAAGCAAGGAGGGTGCATGGCCTTGGGAAAACATACATAGCACGGAGCCAAGGTGCAGATAAGAGCAGAATGTACAGGATTTAAAATTCTCAGCCCCATGAAGCACAAGC
Organism: Numida meleagris; assembly: GCF_002078875.1. Lineage (NCBI taxonomy): Eukaryota > Metazoa > Chordata > Aves > Galliformes > Numididae > Numida > Numida meleagris. The sequence continues at coordinate 46,020,407 of NC_034413.1, read as the reverse complement.
GTCTGCAAAGATGGGGGACTGAGGCTGACTGCCAAGCTGATGGCTTAAGGAAAATCCTGCAGTGTCCCTCCAGACATTTAGGGAGATTCCTGGCTGCTCAATTCCATTGGTGTGGGCAATAATGCCCACAGATATTGGAGTTTCCCAAGGGTTGTTGTTCAGACAGCAGCTGGTAGCAACGGCTTCCAGCTCCACTCTCAGAGATAAAGCATCTCATGGCTCCATGTGGTGGAGCCTGGGCTGGAGAGCCATGTGACTGTGCACTCCAGCACTTGGCTTCTGCAGAAGTCAAACACAAATGTGCACTGATCTGCTGGCAAGGAACCGCGGTGGGGAAGGCCAGGGCTGAGCAGTGCAAGGGCATGTCTGCGAACAGAGCGTGCTGCTGAGTGCCAGCAGGCAGCAACTCACGTGCGTGGGGCAAATGGGCCAAGTGCAGAGCAGAACCGCCTCCCCGTGAGCCCGCGAGCAGGAACACAGCTGGCAGCACCCTGCCAGGCCTGGCAGCCTTCCCTTGTTGTGCCCCCCACACGCAATTACAAAGGTAGCTGGGCTCATGGCTCAGCAGCTGCAGGGTGAACTCCAGTAAGCAGGCCCTTTGGGCTTCCTGCATGTGCAGCAGCAGGGAATCTGGTGCTTTGTGTTTTCAGAACAAACCACGGCTCTGTTCTATCCCCGCGTTTAGGGAATACGGGTTGCTGCTGTCACCATGACCTGACTTCATCCTGGAGCCCTGCCCAGCCCTGGGGCTGCCTGAAGCTCTCCTGGTGGTTACAGCCACTTCCCCAAAGGGCTCCTGTTCGGGTTCGTTTCGCAGGTTGTGGAAAGTCACTTTCTTGTTTGTAGAAAGCAAAGTGAGCACACTTCTCTCTCCACTGCGCACCATTAAAAGCCAAAGGTGAGCTCTGGGAGCAGAGCCAAAGGCCCACAGCGCTGCTTGTGTGTTCATGGTGAGCGTCCAGCTCAGGAGGCCTCCCGCGCAGTGTTAATGCCAGCTGGGTTGTTAACACAAGCCAAAACCCTCGGCTACTTCTCTGTGTGTTCCACTTAGGTCACATTTTCTCTGTGAACACAAATGGAAGGGAACTACTTTCTATCTTTGTAAAGAGAGGTTCACGTTTGAAAGACGCAACCAACACCACGCAGAACACCCCAATGTGTTGCATAGTGTGCAGCGGGAGGGCCGCAGGCCGCACCCCCAGTGTGGCGATGGATGAACTGCTGACTCACAGGGGTAAATCAAGCGAGATGGCAGAAGGATGGCATGGGAGGAGGATGGGACTGGCAGTAAATCGCAGCGGGCGGTGTTCGGAATGTGGCCATGGCACTGAGTCGGTGTGTGCGGGACTGTGTAGACCAGGCCGCGGTACCACTTCCACAGGGTGCAGCTCTGGGGGCCCAGCACCCTCACCACTCCACACAAAGCACCCAGCAGGGTCTTGTGCTCTTCTGACGCAGCGGCTCTGCGCGAGGGCCGTCAGACGGCCGAGAGGCTCAGAGCGCGGAGGAAGGCGGATCTCCGCGAGCCTCAGATCCCCGCCTGGGCCGGTGCTGGGGAGCGCGGAGCAGCGGCTCGCACGCCGTAGGATCCGCACCCCGGCCCGTACCTAGCCGCGGGTCGCCACCGGCACGTGCACGCAGCGCGGCGAGAGCCCCGCGCCCCTGCGGGCGGGCCCGGAGGCGGAACGCGAGCCGAGGGCGGGGAGAGGGGCGGTGCTGCGCGCGCGCGTGCACCTGGGGACGGCGGGGGGCGGAGCGCGGCGGCGACGCGTGACGACGCCGTCGCCCGTTGGCGGAGCGGCGTCACGCGGCGGGGCGGCGGCGGGCGATTGGCCGGGAGCGAGGCGGAGCCGGGCCTCTCCCCCTCCCCCGGCCCGGGGGAAGGTGGCCGCTCCGCCAGAGCCCGTCGGTCGCCTCGCGCAGGAGGAGGCGGCGGCTCGCGCGCGGCCGTTGGGGCGGGCGTGGGCCGCGCCTCGCCGGGGGCGGAGGCGACGGTGATGCGGCGCTGAGCGCTGACGCCCGCCCCACTCCCGCCCTCAGCCCGGTGCCTCCGCGCCCCCTCCCCCGCCCCACCCGGCGGCCGCGTAGCCGGGGCCCGGCGGGGGAGCGCCGAGCTCCATGGGCAACACCGTCACCTGCTGCGTGTCGCCGGACGCCAGCCCCAAGCTCGGCCGGGCCCGCGGCGGCGGCTGCGGCGGGGCGGCGGCGGGGCCCGAGCGCTGGGCGGACGCGTACCAGGCGGCGGCGAGCGGCGGCGGCTCGGGCTCGGCGGAGGCCGACTCCGGGGACTCGGAGCCCGGCGGCGGCGGCCCGCACCTCCAGCACATCAGCGACCGCGAGTTCCCGGATGGTGAGCGGCGGGCAGCGGGGTTGGCCGGGCAGCGCGGAGCGGAGCGGAGCGGCGCTGCCCCGCCCGCCGCGCCCCTTTGTCCCGGCGGCGCCGTGCCCCGAGCGGAGCGGGCGGCCACTTGCCTGGGCCGGCGCTGCGGGGTCCCGGCGGGCGGGGGCGGCCCCGTGCCGGGCGCGACTGTGGCGTGCCGAGCGGCGCCGTGCGGCGGGCAGCGCCCGGACGGCGCTTCCGTCGCTGCTGGGCAGGAGGAAGGAAGGGTGTGTGGGAACGGGTGGCGGGGCGTTGCGGAGGCCGAGTGCCGTGACATCACCGCCGGACGCGGTGATTTATAGCCCGGCGTGCGGGCGCTCGGCGAGGGCTGCGGGCGCCTTACGGCGTTCCTTCGTGCGGCTCGGCGCCCGCAGCCTGCGCGCCGCGAGCCCGTGCCGCCGCGAGGCTCCTCCCGGCACGGCGCAGCCCGCCGCCCCTAGGCGTGCCTGCCGCCCCGGGCCGCGGCCGTGCGCACCACAGGTGGGGCTGCGCCGTCCGCTGCTGGCGGCTCTCGGTGCCGCGCTGGCGCTGCGCTGCGGTTCCGAACTTCGTTCAGTACTGTGCTGAACCTCTGCGCGAGCATAACCACACCTACAAGAAAAGAGTGGGAGAAAACAGCTGTCTGATATCCTTAGCGTGGGTTGGGCGCAGTAACAATTACCGCTGTCCCTCCGTGCTCATCGTGAGGGTGTGAAGGGATTTTTGGTGAAGGGTGAGAAACTGTACCAACGTGAGGGAGCCCGAGGAGCGGAGTTATCACTTGTGCCCGATTCTGCCCTGCGCTGCAGCTGCAACCGAAGTGCAGCAGAGCAGCGAGCTCCCTCATCTCCTCTGAGAGCCGTGCAGTGTAGCAGGAGAAATTGTATCTGCCCGTCAGGAGAAATAAAATTTTTTTCTTGCAGAGAGATATTGCAGAAATGTCAGAACTCTCCTGCACTTGTTAAGCAAGAAGGAACTCAACTAACAAGTCAAGCAGAAATGTCTAAGCTAAATGAATCTGCTCAGGAGTAAGGTTTATATCTGATTGAACCCTAACTATGTGATTGTCGGCAGGGCTAAGTAATTAGGCTTAACTTTGAAATCATCCAGACTTCAGAATTTGCCTCAAAGTAGGGGAGTACTGTTTTTTTAATTTTAATTTTCAGCTGTGAGTGAAAGGATACAGCCGAAGCATAAGGTAACGGCTGTTTATCTCAAACCGTACTTTTGTGGCAGTGGAAGGTTTGATCTTGAGGCCGGAGCTAAGCCCCAGACTGCCTCAGCTTAGATGGTTTGGGTGTGAGATGGCTTCGAAGATCACCAGTATGTGGTGTGTGGTGCACAGTGGAACTTGCTGCAGATGGTGAATGCTACTTGTCTGCAGCTTTCTGGCTGATAGAACTATTTAGGGCTGCGGAAAGTATCAAAGTTTGGCAGCTTTATGACAATACAATTCTGTATGGTGAATGCTTTGAACATTATGAAGTGCTAACTGAGTAGAATTGAAGTAGTCAACCTCATAATGTGAAACATTACTTGTGGAGAGTCTGAAATCATGTGTTACAGAATAGATGTAAGTTTGTCAGCAATACTGCTGTCTATTTAAGACTTTCTGTGAAAATGTTTGATCTGTAAGCGCAGCGCTTACCCATGCTAGGAACATGTGCTTGTTCCCCTTAGCTCTGGGATATGAAAGCTGTCAGCATACCAAACCCTGCAGAGTTCCTGTGCTGCTACAGGACATCACTTTGTTGCTGTAGTGGTGGGTAGTTCATGAGTTCCATTTCAGGCATAAATACTTCTTATTATAACTTTTGTTATGTGTAATAGGATAGGTTAGCGAAGTTGCTAATTTCTTCAACAAGAGAAGCCTTGGAAGCCTCAGCTGGCCTTGTGTACTTTGGAGAGAAACAAGAAGATACAGGGGAAAAGAAGTCAGCACCACCTTGACTATTTGTTTCACCAGGTGCCGTTCTAGGAGTTCCTAGGAGCGCAGCTGCATGTTGCAGGAAACTTCCCTCCAGACGCCACGGAGGCACTTCATTCCTTACCTCTCTGTTCTTAAAGTTTGTTGTTCCTAAGTCATAATCTCTTCCCACTTTGTTTTGCTAAAATTGAATGTTTTGCTTGTATCAGGAATGCAGAAGTTACCAGCTGCACTTTGCACCTTTTTTGTATTGTCATTTATTATTCTATTTTTTTTAGCAAGTGCAGTGTGGTCCTTACAAGTCTGTGGTCCTTACAAGTCTGTGCTCTTACGTGGGGGCTGTTGGGATACTTCGTGATATTTCTCCAGCATACTGCTTAGCAGGCACTGTATTTCATAACCATTAGCTTCTGAACATTAATTTGATTTTGAGGGGTAGAAAAGGACAAACACTGTGAAATACAGTGCATAAATCTAAAAACTTGGGTTGTGTCTCATTGCTCCAAATGTACCAACTCCCACAGTTATCTGAAATACAAGTGTGAAATGAATTTCTTTAGTGAAGCACCACTTAAAGCGGTGCAGTTAATTGTGTGCTAGGGTCAGGAATTAAAACACTGTAAGTTTCCTGGTTTAGTTTTCAGCAGATACTAATATATTTTGCCATATATTTCAAATGCTGAAGTAAGCTTTATTTAACCTAAATTAATCTGAAAAGTAGTGGCTATGGAAAAATTGGAAACAGCATCCTTATCTGAAGTTCTCCCCAGAGGATGAAGTACAGTTGATGATGGTCAGCTGGCTCCAGAAGGCTTCTGGTCACAGCTGCCTGGATTGCCTATGGCAAATCCAAGTTAAACGAGAAAATCTTGTACTTTCTGAAAATGGGGATATTGCAAAGTGATGTTTATTTAAGACAAAAAAAGAAGGGTAAGTGGGAGGGAGATAAAGCATATGCAAAACTAAAAATGTAATGTTTCAACAAAAGTTGGTTCAAATGGAAGGAGATTGTTGGCTTTGCTGCTCAGAGAGCCTGAAGGATTAATTTAAATGTTATTATTGAGATCCTGAGGTATAACCTGTTCCATGCACAGCTTTTCTGATTGAGCAGTAAGCCTGCTTTTATGGTTTGATGCTCAAAGGGAGGTTGTGTTAAGTAAGTGGAACAAACATAACTTTAAGAACTGATAGGTTCTTCTCAGTAGGTTTGTCTTCTGTTAACATTGAACATCAGAAGCTGATGAGAGCCTAGGGCTGCTGGTTGACTGCTCAGCTGAATGCTGCGTTCATTGCTTCTATGTGCAGCTAGGATTGACCAGAATGCTTTCCTCTCCAGTTTCAGAAGCGGCAGCTCTTTGATGTTCATGTTTCATTTGGGTTAGTTTGTGCTGATTACTGCCTCTTCCAAGTGAGTGACAACTAATTTTTATTTGGGGACGTTTTTGTCTGTGTGATTTCTCAGGTTATTTTAGGGAGAACTTCTTACAATTGATACTTGCTCGCTAGATCCCAGTGTTAGACATAGATCTAGTTTTTGGTAGATTCTGTGATGAAACTAGAACAAGGCCTTGCTGGCAGTCTTCTCTCATTTGCTCTTGAAAATATGATGTCTGTTCACCCCTGCTGCTTGCTGAGCACAGCGGCTTTGGTGGGACTTGCCTCGTGCACAGGGGCCAAGTGGAGGATTGCTGACCTGCTGGTCCGTTGGGACAGCATGGCGTGGTACCTCCCCCTGAAGGACTGGGAGGTGGGGAATGAGGGGGAAGAGCAAATAGCACCAGCAGAGGTGCTCAGAGAGGTGAGGTAATCACACTGGGGTTAGATGGGAAAACGAATGTAAGGGGACTTTAGAGAGGAGAGTTAATAGAGAGTGAAGTGATTTTTGCTTCAACAGGTCAGACTAGTGCCTAGCTTGACTCTTCAAGCACCGATAAACTTACCTTTCTCTTTTATTAATAAATCTCTGCTATCCAGAAGCTGCCCCATGCTGAGGGGGCAAGCTCCAAGTTGTCTGCGTGCTACACTTACTGATTATCTCCAACACTGTTTAGTATATTCCAATATTTGTTCATCTGTGATGTGACTTCACCAACAACTTGTCTATAAATCTTCCTGTAGAAGGTTTAAATTCTCTTTATCCCTTATATAAGTGTGTGGCTGTTGTGATTGTTGTTGTTTCTTAATCCCAATTAAATATCTTACTAAGTGTGGGGGGGAAGTTAATGCAAGGAATCACCTTTTTCCTGTAGGAGTGTTCTGTTGTCTATTGGTTTTCATCCCAAATTTTGTACGTATCTAAGTAGACACTTTTGCTCCTTCTGTTACTCCCACTGAGATCTTTTTCACATAATTTACACTCGCTCTTCTTTCCCAAGAGTTCTCACTATCTTTCTCCTATCAGTGACTAGGAACTGTTTACAGAGGTGTTCATAGTGCTTATGAGTAGAATGTGGTCTTGACAAATGTGTAAGAATTGACTCGTCTGCAAGTCTGAAACACCTTCCATCTTGTTGCCTTAGGATGCCCAATGGTACAGCCTTTATGAAGTGACCTGAAAAGTGTGCATAGTGGCAACAATGGGATTAAGAAGTCCTTCAGAAACATTGCAGAATTAGGAATAGAGGAAAGCATTACTGTGGCTCTAGTTCTGTTCTTCTGGGTGGGTACTGCTAACAGCTGAGGAGTCCTCTGTCCTTTTGTTTCTCCACTAAATCTTGTAGGTTGCTGCAGCTAGCAAGTTTAAGTAAGTGTATGGGAACTGCTGAGTCACGGCCTGAACCACCGATTGAGCACCTGGAGGAAAGACCCAGCCAGCCCTGGGAGCACAGGTGAAGGCAATTCACTGTGCGACCAGAAGGGTTGGAGCCTGGCTCCATCCCTCTTAGGCCTCATTTAAGGGCTGACTGCCACTGAGGAAGGATCTCTTTCTGGAGATCCTTTAGTGGAGTTTTTCCTTGTGAACCTAGATCTTTGGAGACAAGTGAGCAGTCTTCTTCCATTCCTTTATAGCACCTTTCTATCATGCTGGTCCTTCCGTCATTACACCTCTTTGTAATGCCTTTTCCATCATGTTGATCTTTCCAATTGCTACAGTAAGTGTTAAGTTTTTAAGAATAATTGATACAGAACAGATATGAGGGGCACTGATTTGCTGTTGATAAGTGTGTTTCTTCAGGCTTCCAATATAGCAGCTGTTATAACTGAGAGATTTCCATAAAATAGGGAATACTGACAGGAAGTATACAGCTCACCTCAGAGTTTTGATGAAACTTACAGTTAAGGAAGCTAAATTCATTTACATCTTGACTCTTTAATTACTGTTTTCTATGTAACTTATCTGTATGACCCTCACATCTTTTGGCTTGCTTTCTTTAGGAGACTGGCTCTTTTTCCTCCTGTCTGCCAGGGTAGATGTAGAGCAGCAGAAGTTCTTGTGGCCTCCAGTGTGGTGGGGTCGTACTGAGAAGCTGACTAACGGGAATTGTGTGAGGTAACAAAAGCAAGAAGACTGTCCAAATTCACATCACATTAAATTAAGGCTTCTAACAATGTTTCTTCCACATCTAGAAAAAAGGAGGGTGTTACTCAAAGAGGTGCAAGGCAGGAAGAAGCCACTACCAAACATTAAGATCTGGGATCTGTAGATCTTTGCCAACAAGCTAATGCTGAGATTTCTAAATCTATTTGTTTCGTCTTTGTTACAATTAGAGTTCAAACGTACACTTGTATTTCACTATGAAAATAACGTTTTCAGAGGAAAGCTATGAATGTTTCCACTTCAGGGGATAAAAGAAGATGCAGCTGTGCTTAAGTCGCTCAACAGTATTTATTGAAATGTGTAGTAAAGCCAGGTAAATAAAACTGAAGGTTCCACCTCTAGGTAATGAAGGTGTCAGGGTTACCTTGACAGTGTATGCAAAACTCCTGATAGTGTTCCGCAGTGTCTGACGAACCGTAATCACCTTTCAGGTATTTGAAGAGAGCAATGAGCTCTCCCCTCAGCCTCCTCTTTCCTGGACTAAACAGCCCCAGTTTTAGTTGCTCCTTGTCGGGCATATTCTCCAACTCCTTCACCAGCCTTGTTGCCCTTCTTTGGACTCAGCGTGTAACTAGAAATTTTCATTCTGACTGACCATGAAAAAGTGAGATCTGTGGAGTTCTGCTCTGTGTTCCCGTGGTAGTGAATTGCAATGCATGTGAAGGTCTGTATGGGCAATGAAAAGCGGGCAGCATGGAACTGATCGTTTCTCCTTGTCTTTTTAAATGGTCCTACATTGGATGCTGTCTGGAAACACATTTCTAACAAAATGTTAGCTACTTTTAAGATTTAATTTGTGAGCTACTGTTTTCCTTCTAGTTCCAATATCTACTTCTAGGGCTGTGTAGTTTTCCTTCCTTCTAACTGGTCCTGCCTGCGGTGGAATTTTGGGCGCTCTTGGCATCTTGCTCCCTAGCTGAAATGTGTACAAGTGATTACAATGCTCTCAGGTACCCATTGAAGCACATGGAATCCTGCTTGATTTCTTTCAGTCCAGAAAGATTAGATAGTGCATGCAGTGTAATGGTTCTTTTATCGTGTTTCTGTGGCAGGGGTTGTGAGCTGTGTGCCATAGGAGCATGCTGGGGTTGGCTGCAGGGGCTGGCCACAGCTGTGTGGATCCTCCTGCAGTTTAAATGCCAAAATCATGAACCTTAGAAATACTTAGCTAACGAGGAGTGTGTTCAGAGACTGGAGCCTGCTGCTCGGAGGGGCTGTGAGATGCCTGTCAGCAGGAGATACCCCCAGCGGAGGTAGCTCAGCCCTGGGCAGCCTGCTCTAGCTTTCCTGACTAGGCCATGGCAAGGGGTCTCTGCTGGCCTCAGCTGTCCTGTCATTTGGTAAACAAGTGCCAGCTGTGCAGGTTGTTTTCATTTGTTTTTCTGCTTAAATAAATAGTTGGTTTCCTTTGAGTGTAGGGAGTTAGAGGTGTTTTTAAAAGACTATACATAGGCAGGTATTGGTTAAGATTATGTCCTCACCAAGAATTTCCCTCAAAATAGAGTCCTGTCTGAGAACTGGTTGTGCTTCCTGGGATTTTGTTGTGCAGCAGATCTAGTCATTTGTGTATTCAAATTTGCTTGTATTGCTTACCAAAACAGAGCGAGTTTTGTGTATTTTGAGTCCCTCTCTTCATGGAGGAGGAAGCTCTCCTCTCCTGTTGGAGTTGAGTAATCCAGAGATGAAAATGCTTTCGTTCTATCCAAATGTGGGGAAGGAGCCACCTGCAGCCAGCTGGAAGTGTGGGCTAGCTTAAGCAGGCAGATGAGAAGCAGTGTGGTGTGCTCGGTTCTGTGCGGCCACTGCACAGGAACCAGAGCACGCTGGGTTCAGAAACAGAATTAGAATGGAATAATCTTAAAGGACAAACTACTTCATATGGAATTACTGTTAGAAATACCAATTTCCGGCATGTATGCAAAAAAACAGCCTGATTTGTTTTAACTTTTAAATTTTTACTTTGAGTTGAGTAACTGACGTATTGAATGCTCTGTGAGGTGATGGAATATGGGATGCTCAGCCATGGATCGGAGCTAGCAAGGGAGGAAACTCATTTGACAGCAGAGATGGCTTTATGGTTTAACACTTTGAACGCGTGCTGTATCGGAATGTTATTGCTGTCTAGTGCTAAGGGTGGGGATAAAACTGCAGTAGGAAATACAATAATTTAGTGTCCTGAAGCAGTGAAATGTTTGAAGGACTGCTACTTAGTAACAGCAACCTCTTTGACTGTCAGCTTTATTTGGCAGGTAGCTATGTAATGCCAGGCGGTGTGTAAGACGTGGTCTCCCTAGTTAGCGATCACCTGTGGAGGTGTGTAAAACAGTAGGTAAGCTAACATGAATTGCTCAAACCCACGCATGTTCTTGTATGACTGAGTAAAAGTACTCTTTAATGCCAATTCTATGTCAAGGAAAAGACATGAGCACTTGAGCTGAGAGCAGAGGTTTGACTTTACAAGCAAGGTGATCTGCCCTGTATTGGCCATGTGCCCTTAGCAGTGTGCGGCTGAGATTGTCTGGGGGACAAGCGATCTGCAGCAGGTTCCTTGCAAGGGGAATGGTGAGAGAGGGGAGCGAGCCCAGGCTTCTCCGGGATTTGTCTGACAAGGTTGATAGTACCCATGAGTAGATGGCACTGAGAGATGTGGAGAAATAGAGGGGAAGGCTATTCTGGTATACAGTTCTCAGAGGGGTGGAGGGCCATTGCAGCACAGCATTGCTGTGCCACTCCCACAGACAGCATTTCTGCTGGTGATCTTCCCTTCTCACCTCTCTATCATGAAGTGTCAGGTTCTGGTAGAAAAATGTGGGATTATTCATACTGAGTTGGTAGCCACTAAAATGTTTTGGAGTTTGTTCTTTTTTTCTTTTTTTTGTTATCACCCTGTTGCTTCTGTCACTTCTCTCATTCCTGTTCCGCATGCTTTAATTCCCATTACTTCTGCTCATCCTGTAGCATACAATACTTCCACTTCTTTTTTCACTTGGAACGCTCAGGCTTCACAGGTAACTGTTCTGTCTTTGTCTTTAGCTCCTAAACGAGACTTGTCCTTATTTTTCATACTAGATATCTTGGTTTTGGACTTCTACTGTGATAATGTATTAGCAGTTACGCTTCATTGTGAGTCACGTTGGTTGCAGATTATAATCTCTGTATGGCTTTTCTTTCGCTGCGTTCCCCATTGCGTTTTGCCTGTTCTCATATTCTTAGTTGCCTCTTGTCTTACGTATCCTTCATCAGTTATATTGCTGTTCCTTTTTGGTATTTCATGAGCAAAATTGGCACTTTAGAAAAAGCAAACCATGTGATTTATTTCTCCATTGCTTGGAGGAGAGTGTTGCCCAGAAAGAACAGTAAGGACAGGAGGGCTAAAATTCTCTGGCTGCTATGGAAGGGGAAGCTACGGGGAGGCAGTCTACAAAATACATCTGTCTTTTATTGCTGTCTCGTGCACAGCTGATCTGTCTTGCTGCTTCTGTTAATGCTGCAATATTCTGGGGTAAGAAGCCTGGTTGGGGTTGGTCTGGGTCATGTGTTGCAGCATTTTATACCAGCAACTGCATGGTGTCTTTTGGAGTTGATTGCTACTGTACCTTACCTGTTTGTGCTATGTTTTGGATTTCGTGCGTTATGAGTGCTGAGACATCTGTCTTTGTCCTGCAGAAAGCATCTTGTGCTTGGCAGAATATTTTCGTTTCACTGCTGTTCCTCGTCAGGAGTGTGTATCTGCTTGGCTTCAGGATGGTGCATCTTCCGTGTGCGACAGTGTCAGTATTGTGTCCCTTGATGCATGCCATTCATTCACCCTTCTTGTGCAGGGTGAAAGTTGGTCATATTTGCATGTGTTTCTCTTGTGCTTTTTTACATCAGATCTGATTTCTAACATCTTACAAAGGATGGATACAGGGAATCACAAGAAGAAAGCTTTATTAAGAAGTGTCATTTCAAAGTAAATCAAAACCTCAGGGAAATCGAGGTGGTAACAGTGTGTTTTTCTGTGGGATGAAGGAGGATGGGTGTCATTTACCTCTTTCTGTCTCTTCCCAGGAAAAAAAGCAATGTCCTGTTGGGCATATTTATCTGTGACCTGGAGGAGGCAATGGAGTGCACTTAAATCCCAGGTGACGCCCTACTGGGCAGCAGTCAGTATGCTGGAGGCTGCTTATTCAGAGAGACCTAGCTGGAGGGCTGGGCTGACAGGAATCCTGTGGAATTCTGCAAGGAGAAATGCAGTATCACATATTAGGAGCTACTGTGTTCAGCAGCCCGGTAGAGGGGAGGCTTCTGCAGCTGTAGGTCTGTACATGTTTTCCCAAAAGGCACTCATATGCACAATTACACAGGTGGCATACAGATCAATGCAGACAGAAAACAACGTACAGACATAACAGTGTCAGCTACCTCATAATGTTCCCCTCTGTGGCTGATCAGAGTGAAAGCTTGTTAGCTGAAAGCCTGTTACCTTTTCAGATACACATATGTAGTATGGGACCCTCCAGCAGCTGGTCTCAGCCGTACTGTCTGTCTGGTACCTCCTTGGTTACTGACACCTGGACACAAGCTCCAGATGCTGGTGCTCAGACCTGCACAGACAGGACAGGCTGCAGTGATTTGGGTGCCAGGCCTGGCTGGACGAGCATACTGACCGACAACCTGTTTATAAATGTCTGACCCTTTTATTCCCCTGTGCTTGTTCCCCCTCAGTCTACTTTGCTCCCTCCCTTTCCCGGCTTTTGGTCTTCCCCTTAAATATGACATAGATCTTGTACAGCTCCCAAATGCTGCTCTTTATCATTCCATAACGAGCCCTGTAGGTATCAGTGTCCCTCTGTGGGTAGGGTAGGGCGATCTGAGCAGTGTTGACCTCCTCCTGTGGGTGTTGTGGTACACAGGCAGTGGGCTGATTCTTTGGTAACCGGGAGAGTAGCCTGGTCAGGGTGCTCTATGCACTCTCACTGGGTTATTGGGCTTCTCTGCATCTGCTTGGGACAGAGGATGAACCTTTAGTCACACAGCCAGCCTAACATCCTGCCCGTGGGGGCCAGAACTAGCAGCAGCACAGCTGGGAACTGGCTGGCAGGGGAGCAGCAATATGGAGGAGGAACTGGGTGCTGGTGGGTGGTGTGCTGACCCTGAGCCAGCCTTGTGCCCCTGCAGAAAGGAGGCCAGCAGCATCCTGGCCTGTGTTAGCAGAGAGAGCAAGTAGTTTGAAAGAAGTGATTGTCCCCTTTTTCTCAGCTGTTATTAGACTGTGTCTGAACAGTATCAGGAACTACATCCAGCCTTGGGCCCCCAGTACAAGAGAGAGATGCTGATAAACTGGAGGGAGTTCAGTCCACCACCATTCTCCCAGGCCTGGAACAAGTGACTGATGAAGAGAAGCTGAGGGAGCTGGCCTGAAGAAAAAGCCAGATTTTGCAGGCATGCCTAACAGGGGTTTGTCAGTACCTACAGGAAAGTTGCTGGGTTGACATAGCCAGGCTCTTTTTGCTGGTGTGTGGCAGGGAGACGAGACATCAGGAGGATAAAAATTGAAATGAGAAGTTCCTACTGGATATTAATAAACACCTTTTCCTTTGAGGGGAGTTGAGCATTGGAATAGGTTTGCCCAGAGTGGCTGTGCAGCCTTAAAACCATTGGAAGTTAAGAATCTTCTGGGTGAAGTCCCGAGCAGCCTTGTTCCACCTTGCATCTGACCCTGTTGGAGCAAGAGGTTGGTCTAGAGACCTCCTGATGTCTGTTCCCTCCTGACTTAGCCTGTTCTTCTAGAAGTTAAACTGTAAATAAATTACAAGTTATTTCCTCTGTTAACTGCTAATAATCATCTGTATTTTAGTTATGCATTTTGCAATCCTGCTCTGTCTGTTGGCAATACTTCAGTCATTCAGTATTCTCACAGAATCATAAAGGTTCTAAAGTCCTCTAAGATCACCTAGCCAACCCCACCCCACTGTGCCCACTAACCATGGCTCTCAGCGCAACGTGTCCGTGGTTCTTGAACGCCTCCAGGGACAGTGACTCCACCACATCCCTGGGAAGCCTGAGCCAGTGCCTCGCCCTTCTTTCTGAGAAGGGATTCTTCCTAATACCTGACCAGAACCTCCCCTGGTACAACTTGAGGCCATTCCCTCTCGTCCTATCGCTGTTACCTGGGAGTAGAGGATGACCTCCGCCTCACCACAGCCTCCCTTTATGGAGTCGTAGAGAGTGATAATGTCTCCCCCATGCCTCCTCTGCTCCAGACTGAACAGTCCCAGTTCTCTCAGCCACTCCTCATCAGCCATGAGCTCCAGACCCTTCGCAGCTTTATTGAACTTCTCTGGACACACTTCAAGGCCTTGACGTCTCTCATGTAGTAGGGAACCCAAAACTGAACACAGTCTAGTAAAATATTTCCGTTTCTGAATAAGCTTTTTCTCAAATCCAGGAAGTTACTTAAAATTTGCCATCATCAGTGAATCTTTGATTTATATTGGCCTTTTTTATTATTATTTTTAATAGAGTGCTAACAGTAGAAACTAGAGTTGGTCTCCATACTGCCTTTTTAAAATGATTTTGCCGAATTGATGTTAGGACATTGCAGACAAGTTTTCAACAGCTTATGCTATTTGTTGAGATATTACAAATAGAAGTTAAAATGTGCCCATGCAGCATGCTGTTGTATGCTGGATTTTTTCAGGTACCTGAAGTACAACTCATACGTACTTGGTTATAAGCAGTAAGGCAAATTCTGTTCTAGGACTTCTGGGCCTCTTACATTTTAACTACATGATTCAATTATACGTGTATCTGTTCATTGTATGCCATGAATAAGCACAGTAAAGTGGAAATAAAAACACTGGTTTTGTGTTAGCTTTTAAAACCCTCTCAAGATGAATTTCTTTCATAGCTGACAATGGCCCTTTTTGAGAGGGGGAAATTCCTGGATGAAAAATAGTCACGTTCCTTAATGGATGCTGGCTGCCATATTTGTGTATTAGAGATTCAAGGTTACAGTGGTCTGCATCCTGGAGCGGTGTCAGAACAATACTGTTGGTCTAACATCAGTGATGCAAGCCAAGTCCCTGGAGAATATTCTGGCTTAGGTACTGATGTTGTGTACCAATGGGAACCTGGAATGAGAACTCCTGGGCGTACACAATCTTTCACAATTACATTCCCTTGCTGACGCATGAGGGTTTGGGCTGTGCTATGGCACGGTGCAGCAGCACAGAGCATTCCCCTTGTTAAGGCTTCCAGCTCCAAGATGGTTTGTGCTTACTTGGCTGCTGTTCACCTAGAGCTCTCTGGTCAAGTGCATAAAAATCTCTTAAGTTTTTTGTTGTTTTTTTTTTTCATGAGAAGCTGCTGGTAATTCTTAGATAACTCTGCAGTTTTCACACCCTTAGAAAAATACTGGCATACTGCCTTGGAACACTGATGTGCAGGTTTGTGAGCTTGCTTGCTTTTATGGTTTGCACGGTGTAAATAGCACGCATGAAGATCAGAACGTAAATTGATGAGAGTTTGCTCCTTCCAGAATCATAGTGTTAGAGTGATGGTTCTGCTTATGCTCTTACAGAAGTTAGCGTGTGCAAAAACAACAGCAAAAACAGCTGCTTGCAGAAGTCACACTAGTGCAGATCAAAATTCATGATGATGTTTTCAGTAGTTCGCTCCTGTCTTATTCTAAGGGAATACTGTATCTTCATCTGGTGCCACCACTAGTTTGTTGTAGCATAGGATTGAAGCCATCATTTTGTTTTTATCTAGCTATATATTAGCTGCGCAGAGTTTTACTTCAAATTCCTAAAGAATAGTGTTATATCCATGTTTTGATACTTATCAGCACCCTACGTTACTTATTAAGCTCTTTTACAAGACCACAAAGATTATTTACTGACCAACTGGATACATAAAACATAGAGGGAAAGTAAGACCTGCAGTGTCCATTTCCATAAATTCTGGTCTCAGTAAGGTTCTGGCTTTCTGCCTGGTACTGAGCGCAGGCCCCACATCCACCTACCTGCCCTGGCTTGGTTCTCATGGACACCGTGCACTGCTTCAGAGCAGCATGGTGGTAGGAATGAGTCCAGGCTTTTTTTCAGAGGTGGCAATGCCAGATTCTTGTTTATCTTGGCAAAAGAGAGGTTTTTGCTTTAGCTTACTTTGTGTGTTTCTGATCTTGATTCCATCGCTGCACTTGAGCATTTTAAGGCTGGATGAGAACCTTGCAGTAATCTCAGTCTTCTGTTGATGCCCTTTCCTTTTCTTTCAGATTTAGCCTTGGAATCCAATCCATCTGATCATCCCAGAGCAAGCACAATTTTCCTGAGCAAGTCTCAAACAGATGGTAAGCAAAGTTTTTTTCCAATTAAAAAAGTGAGGATGAAAACAGAAGAAATTGCCTATGTTAATTACATACCATGAGAACATTTGAATTATTTCAAAGCACAGGGATTAATAATTTTGCACAGAAAAGTGTCCATAGGCTGTTTACACAACGTTTAAAAATACTTGTTGTTTTAAAGACTTAAATATCCAGAGATTTCAGAGCAAGGTGTTCGTTCTTCACAAATGGAACTCAAGCTTCAAGCAGTAATGTTGGGGGTTTTTTGTTTCATTTTGGTTTTTATGACCAAGGACACTTAAAAACATCTTTTTAAGTTAAAGTTTTTTTAAAAAAAAGTTTTAAGTTAAAAAAAGTTTTATGTGGGGAATTGTAAGCCTAAGCCATCAGTCCTAATTGATTGCTTTTGCATATATTGTTTGAAGCTGTATGAATAGCTTCAGCAGCATAATTATTCTTGAGTCCTGTTTTAATTATGTGTATATATTGGGATTTTCAGTTTCCTTGTAGGAACAAAAAAAAGGGATCCTGCAGATCCCTTATTTAAATCAGAAAATCAGTTTTGAACAATTACTATAGCTATACACCCAAAATACTTTTAAAAGCAGAGGTTGTTGCATAAATAAAAAATAATTCTGACAACACTAGGACTTGAAGCTGCAACTAAAAAGGAGCTTAAGATAATGCTTATGTGCATTTTTTAGTTAATTCTTGTTTGAAGCATTTTTTCTAAGCTAGTGTTGCACTTGGAGAGATGGAAAGCCACAGTGTCTTGTACCTCTGAGGAGCCTCCTCACAGGGAAGTAGCATTGTTTTGGCGGTCTGTCACTTGCAGTCCTGCTAATACTGTCATTGTGAGTAGTGAAATCACTTGTATCAGCTTCACAGTGCTCAGATAATCTCTGAGCGGAAGAAAGGGGCAGTAGTGTGATTCATCAGAAGAGATGGTACAAAAGAAGCGCAGGCCTGTTCTGGGCGGGCTTCTAATGTAAGAGAATGTGCCCTGCTTACAGGTGGTAATTGTCTAAGGCCAGCTTTTTGTGGAAGGGGTTCAATCACCTGCCCAGACTGGTCACACGTACAGCTTGTTGCACTCCTCAAACTACATGCCTGCAACTCCCACCTCTCCTTTAACAGCACAGTTTTGCTTCTCTGATGCCCTTATAGCTGAAAGTTATTCCTTGTCTCTTTTTTTTTTTTTTAAGTCTGACACAGTTTGAGATGGTCAAATAAAGGAGTTGCAGTTATCTGATAATACCTGCTTGTACCTGCATCTTCTGTGTAGTAAGATACCTTTTTACTTTCTGCTGTCCAATAGGAGGAGAGAGAGCACGTATATAATGCTGGACATCTCACTTTCTTCATGTGTGTCTGGCAAAGCCAGAGTGCTGCTTGATATTAGACATTGTCTACTCAAACTATCTTTAATCTCGTTTTTCATGATGTGTAATACCTTTTTCAGTGCTGAGACGCTTTCCTCTTAGTGCAGCGGGTAGTTTTCCAGAGTGTATCTGTGGATAGCTGGAAGTAGTGCATCATTTATTAGCTTGATAAAACTTAGCATTTGTGCTAAAAAAAGTCACTTTTCCAGAGACCTAGCAGTGAAATTAGAAACTTCTAATGCTCACATGCTTGAGAAGGCTAGATTAATAGAATAACTTTATTGAATGTAAATCAGGATTGCGTTTTACAAACTTTTTGGTTGATATTCTTTCTCCATTTTTCTAGTGCGAGAGAAGAGGAAGAGTAACCACATCAACCATGTGAGTAAAACTCAGAGGTAGCATACTGCTTAGGTAATGTGAGCATGCGAGATAAAGATAAATTCAAGAAACAGCTACAGTAGTGTACATTTCAAAACAGTAAAGAATAAAATACAAATCAAACTATCTATGTTAGTATTTGAAACAGGAATAAAACTGAATTAATTTCTTAGCTGAGATGACAAGTCTTAAACGACTTGCTCTTTGAGCATCACTGTAAGGCTTATTGTAAGAAATGTATTCAGCATGAAGAGAATTAATGAACTAATGGTATCATCAGCGTGAACAAATGATAAACCATTAGCTGAAAATGTTCTCCAAGCTTCTTCCACACATTAGACCTTTTTCTTTGGCACATCTTAAAAAGATATAAAAAATGGAATGTCATTAATAAGTGGAGACTGAAATTTTTGACTAGTAAGGCTAGGAATGGAAGTTACTAAACAAAGTTTAAAAACATTATCCAGCAGAAATGTCTACTGATAAGTTACCGGTAAAGACAACTCTATTTCAAGACTATTGTGTTTAGTACAATTATGAGGTTATGTCTCCCCCCTCACCTTCCCTTCCAACTCCAGCTTCAGTCTGCCAGCACCAAGGTGAACTGTGATTGGATTGTTTTTGCTGGCAGACTTCAGCTGGAGTGGGAGATGCTCCCAGGCAGCCATTACGCTTTGAAGGGTGACAGCCTTTTCACGTGGAAGTCTTTCAAGTTTTTAGACAGGGCATTTAAAATGATGATGGCAAAAAGAATTAATCTTCAATTGCTAGATTAAAACTCTTCCCTCAGTTACGAGGTTCTAACCTCAGTTCCAGGCTAAAACTGCTCAAGGAAGCCTGACTTAGCGTTACAATAAGGTAGGAAAATTTCTTAAAGTTTTAAATCTGTGCATTAGGTGATGGAACATAACAGTCTTTATTTCCAGACTCCAGGTACTTAGCAAGATGTGACTGAAGAGAGCAACATTAGGAAAAAAGGTTTATTGTTTTCTAAAATGGAGTAAAACACAGCCCCAAGAGCAAAGTTGTTTCTACAGGGAGAGATGCTGGATAACCAGAAGACATAAAGGCGTAGGATATGGTATGATGAAGGGAGAAGATGGAGATACAGGGAATTATAAGAAAATATAATGGAGAGGAAAGACTGAGACCTGAGATCTGACAAGAATGCAGTAGAGGAGAACTGAGAAAATCAGAGGACTTGCTACTCTAACTGCAGATATTTCTGCTGAAAATTACTCTTCTGAAAATGTTGTATATTGCAAGAGGTGGCTTATAAGCATATTTTATACAAAGGGTGTTCTAAGGAACTTGATGGCTATGAAGTAGCATGCATGTCAGGAGCATTCATCTTCAAAGACCTCAGTAGCTACTTCAGCTTTAAAGACAGTATTCACTGTCGTAAACCAAGCTTACAGAATCAGTTCTTCATGAATTTATTTCCTGTTCTTCTCCCATAGGTTTCTCCAGGACAGCTTACAAAAAAATACAGCTCATGCTCAACAATATTTATAGATGACAGTACGGTCAGTCAACCTAATCTTAGAAGCACAATAAAATGGTAAGAACCATTTGTTACTGGTAGGGACCTAGTAAGACTGCAACATCTGTTTGGGATTTTGTGGTGTTGTCTATTCCAAAGCCAGCCATACAGCTGAGCGATAGGAGCACAGCTTTGCTTGCTCAGGTTGGTCATGGAAGGGGTGCAGGAGTCTGGGTAATTGCAGACTACTGAAGTGGGGTGGTGGTGGTTTTTTTTTTTAAAGCTACAGAGCTGATGTGTTGTTGTATTTCAGATTGGTTGTCATACGCTTGAGAACCAGAACCAGTGCAGAAGTGTGTCAGCATGTTGGGTTCTAAAGTGTGTACTGGGAGGAGTTCAGGGATCAAATTGTAGATCTTGGAAAACTTGAAGTGGATTTTGCAGGAAGTCTCAGGAAAAGTTGTAGGACTGTTTGCTGCCTGCTAGTGGTGTTAGTCTGCCCTCTAGTTGTGGATAAAGGTAGGTTGTTGGCTTTGGTTTTAGTTCCAGTATGCCTGCTTTTTCCTGGTGTATTTGTTACTTTGGGTAGTTGAGATAATTATTTAGTCTTTTTGGTTCTCCAATGGAAATGACTCTTTTATTGTTGGTTACTACAGAAACTGTTCTTTTCACATAAACTATTCCAGCTGAGAAATAGAGGAGTACTCAAAGTAAAAGGAAGGTACAGCAGCTTCAGGCCCAGAAGGCTTTACTGTCTTAACAATTTAATAGAGATTGGAAATACCTAAGATGATTTGCTGCTTTCAAATTGATTTCAAACAGGTATTGAGCATGTCATTTGTATTTTGATGCCATTGCCATTTTTAAGCATTGCACAAGTGGCAATAGGTCAGTGCTTGTCCATGATGGCTTTCTTTGATGACGGTATTCCTGTTGTCGTTACAAGAATGGGAAATTTGGCCGTATTCAATGAGTGTCAGCTTTGTTGCCTGACTTGACTCAGCAGAGACTGAATCCTCCTTGGATTATGCTGGTATTCTTTATTTTGCTCTATTTTTAGACTTAGACATATCCTAAACTAGATAGCAAGAGATACAAAGTTAAAATATCAGGGGAGTCTCTACAAGGGTGTATGTAACATCAAACAGAACTGTTACTATACTTCAGTTGTGAATAGTCTGTGTTTTCAATAAATATCACTTAGTTGCAGTGAAGGTATGTGCTTAAAATTTGGTATCATTCTTTCATGGCACAAATATCTGTACCGCATCTAAAAGCAGTTTGGCTGGCAAATCTGATTTGAGTAGTTTCTGTTCAGGCAAATACATATCAGAAATGTGGCACAGGGTACTCAGGAATGTGAGAGGTTCTGAATGTTTTGTCCTGAACAACAGCTTTTGCAGTGGAATAGTCTGCACAGAATATGCTTTAAGACTTCTCTCTCCTTTTTTTCCTTTTTAGTGTAACATTAGCAATATTCTACCATATAAAGAACAGGTGAGTAAACTCCAGTTTTTTGTTTTTTTTCTGAAACATAACAATTTTATTTTTGAACCAGGGTTATGGCCTTGGTTGTTTCAGGAGCAGCTAGTTGTAACTTAAAGGAGTTGAAAAAATCTGGAAACTTGATGATGTATCTGCCTTCTCTTTGTACCCCTCTTGAGTTGATACGTAATGGTCGGTAAAACACCCATCCAATGGCACATGCTGCTTCAAGAATGAAGCATAAGAAGTCAAAGCAGAGAGAGGGAGGGAAGTACACTTAACTCACCACAGAACCAGCCTTTGGATTTGGTTTGACTTTTCCTGAGTACAGAGGGACAGATTAGTTTTGATGTTTGAAGGAACGCTGTGTCCTGTGTACAAATAAACACTGCCATTACAGCTAATTACAGCACATGCTTCAAAACTGCAGCTGCCTTTCTAAAATAATAAGTGCCATTAATGAGATGGTGTCACATTTTAAGGGAGAAGTGCACTAAGTAGAATATAAACGATGGCTTCTGTATTTGGAAATTCAGTTGGACTTGCTGGTGAGAACATGGGTTTGTTGTTTATCTTGTTAAATATTCAATTGTGAGATCTCATCATTAAATGCTTTGCATAAATGCAGTAAACTCTATTCATTGTTCTAGGAAAAGCTGAACTATAAGAAATGTTCCTTTATTCTTCAGTGAATAGTACTTTTTAGTGGAGCATAGCATTACCGATGAAGTCTTGGTGTTAAAACAGGTTTTTACTTTGTAGAGATTCAGACAGATCATTGGATATTTTTGATGAAAAATCTCATCCTCTCACAGTAAGTATATCTTTTTTGAGCTTCTGCGTATCTGTTATTTTTTAACTTGAATTGTAGAAGTTACAAAAATGTATTAGCACGAGGTCAGAAGCAAAATTATTTAAAATTACATCTTTATATAGAAGGTACAGTGTAGATGGTGTCCTGTGGATTTCTGGCATCAACTGCACTGGTCTTTCTCAACAGTGCAACATATGTTTTTCTATGCATTATGTGAAACAAAAATAGATGTATTTAGAGCAAGCATGTGCTAACTAACTCATGTATATTTCATATGAAAACCGTCTCTTTTCTTTTCCTCTTTTAACAATATTTTAATCGGTTAAAAGTCTTTCCTCTTTGGTAAGAGGAACAGTAGGTACGTGCCTAACCATTTAAGATTGTAAACAGGAATATTTACAGGACTAATTACAAGCAGTATTTGTACAAAACAGTAAGTCTTAAAAGGCAAAATTTTAAAGCCAGCATGGTAATGCTGCTTGTACTAACATCTAGGAGCATTCTGTATGTGATTCTAATGTGACTGGTGCTGGGACCTTTTTAGATGGTCTCTAGGATGCAAAGCCTGACAGTAGTGGCTAGCTCAGGAGCAGAGTGCATGCCTTGTCCTGTGTGAGCATTGCAGGACTGCTTACTTTATTTTGTCTATCATTTGAAATGAATTTGACAAAGCTTTAAAAATTGTTTGTTCCGTGACTTACCAGAGTGAAAGCAGCTTAACTTAGGTCACCTCTTTCACTTATTAATAAACAGCTGTTAATAGACAATGATACATTTAAAGTTTTGGTAGAGGTTCATCCGTAAACAGGACCTGTTGTGCAAGGAATTATACATGTTAATAAATGTAACTGTTGACCTAATGAAAATAATGAACTTCAGGAAAAGAGCTTTATGGAAGGTTTCTTGTACACTGTTGCACTTCAGCAGAAATGCCTGGTCCCAAACTCTTGCATCTGCCTGCATCAGCTGATTCGCTTTGAGAATTATTTATGAAAGATGATCTCATAGCCATTGTTCAGGCAATCTATTTCTTTTATTTAGCATTTATTTAACGTCTTTTGATCTGTTCATATTGCTTATCTCCTATTTATTGACTATGATTGGAGGAAAATCACTGTATCCTTTAGGGAACAATTAAAGGTTTCTTCTATTATAGTTCAGTATACAGACAGAAATACAGTAAAGACTATGCATCGTGCTTATGAGGGGAAAAGTAAAAATTAGTTTTTAGTGTCTACGGCAGTAGGGTTTTGGGCCTAGCACCCATAGTTCCTTTAATAATTAGCTGCACACGTTGTACTCTAAAGATTTGGTCACAAGGAAGTCCAAATCCAGGTAACTGTCCTGGCTCTGTTGTGCCTCGCTGCAGAAGTAGCAAACTTTGCATTAGTAGCATCACAAGGCTTAATCACAAATATTGCTATTAGTCTTTTCCTCCTCAAATTAAGTCAGCAAAAATGCACTTTCATGTGCAGGTACTTCTGCCTTGTGGCCAATTCCAGTCTCTTTTTCTGACAGATTTTTAGGTCTAAGATCATTGTTAGGTTTCTGGAGTGAGAGCAGAGTCTTTCTTTCTGGGGCCCTGATATCGCTTAACAGTCATTTTTAGCATTGCTTTTACATACTAACCTGTTTCTAAGCTTGTATTCTTTACTGTATGTAGAAACAGCTCAGCATCACATCAGAGTTGAATCTGACTGTTCATTACCTTTGTTATCTTCCTGGAATTTTTCAAGAACAACTCCTGTAAAGACTTTTCATGCTCTTTCCCATTAGCTTTACAGATCAAAATAGTGTTGATAACAAATATATCACCCAAAGCTATTGTGGTTTTTTTGTTTGTTTCTAATATTGATAACATTGCAAGGCTATTCATTTTTTTGTATGATTTTGTTTTGCCTCTTACTGAGATGGGAAGCATGAGCTTGTGCCTGGTGAGAAGTAACTGTGTATGGCTGTTCTTTTCAGTTAATAGTAAGACAAACTTTCAGTAACTCAGAGGACTTTATTTCAGCGGGAAGAAGTTCCGGATGACTACTACAAGCATGACCCTGATCACAAGCACATCTACCGCTTCGTTCGGACGCTTTTCAGCGCTGCTCAGCTGACAGCTGAATGTGCAATAGTGACACTGGTAAGAGATGCTTGATTACTGAGTCTTAAGCTTTTGGAAGGCCTTTTTTCCCCTCAGTGAATGAACAGGGCTGAACTGAGATATTTAATTACACTGTGTCATGAAACCATGTTAATAAGGAAGACACCATGCAACAAGTTCATTAGAAAATATTTCCAAGTAGTTACAGAAGGGGTTATCTTAAAAGGATCTTAGCTTTCCTGTATTTGAATATGTAATACTTAGTTACTTGTCCAATCAGATATTTGTTAATTTCATAACATATAATTCGCTGAAGAAGCTTGAGAAAGGCAGAACATGAGATACCATAAACAGCGGGGCATACTAAGATCAGACACAAAGTCATGTTTTATTGCTGTGGTACAGAGGGCAGGTTTGAATTTGTATTAACTGGAAGAGTGCAAATAACATGCCCTAAGAGGTTGAGAATCAATAGTGCAGGAATTCCAGGAGATTAACTTCTCTTATTATTATGTCTTTCAGTCATGGACACCTTTCTGTCTGCCTCCTTTTTCTTTTTTTATGGACCCTTTTCCCCAGGTGACGTGGAGAACAGTAGTAAGAGAAAATAATCTCACTAGAGTCTACTGTTTGCTTTCCAAAAGTGAGATGGGTTTAAAAAATACTGATCATTTTATTTATGCGTACACATGTTTGTATGCCTGCATGTATGCCTACACATACACACAAATAAATACGTGAAGGGAAAGGAAAAACACAACCTATATAATCACTGCTTTAGAAGATCTCTCAAAATGTGCTTTGTTGCATACTAGACTTCAGTCTTCACTGTGGCTTGTCTGCAGAACATTCTGAAAGAGAAACAGAAAATAACTATCACCAAAAGACAGTGTGGCAATTAAGCAGGCTAAGTTTCTGCTTTTCCAAAGACATGCGAGCAGTTTGACAGAACATGATGATATCCCAGGCAATCTCAACATCTAAAGTATTTTAAAAATCAAGTTGTTTTTTAAAGTGGACTTTACCACTAGATGGCTCTGTTACTACAGGAACACTTTTAGTCCTCTTGAAGGCTGCAAGCAAAAGATGGGAAGTGCAGGGAGGCTCTGGTAAATAGGGGTTGATGCTGCCCTTAGACCTGTACAACAGCTTCCTGCACCCACCAGGGTTATCTGAGGTTGCACTGGGACCTTCGACCAGGTTTAGGTAACGGAACAACAAAACCAGGAACCTGTAGCTCTTTAAAGTTGTGATTCTGAAGTGCAAGTTCAATGGCTGCTCCAAAAACAGTGCCTCCTGTTTTATTCTCTTGGCCCATGACATCAGAGGTGGATGTTAGTGGTATGGCAGTAGAGGCTGAACCTTCCCACTAATATCCCATTGCATGTTGTTGCTGTGTGACAGACGGCCACAGAGGGGCAGTCTGATGAAATGGCATCTGAAAGGGAAGTGTAAATGGAGTAAAGATGTGTTATTGAATTCCTCCACGCAGAATAAACACCGCCCAATGACATTTGTCGATGCTCACTGAGCATTTATGGAGACCAAACAGTGGGTGTGAGCACAGTGAGGTGGTGGGTAGTGTGTTTCAGCAGTAGCAACAGTGGGTCACCTCTGCTGGTGCCAATCACAGCGCACAAGCTCCAGTTACTTGCTGGAGAAAACGCATAGCTCATGGTGGTGACTGCACTGAAAAATAGTATTTTGTAGCTGAGAATTTGCTCTATCAAATAGTGTTGTTGTGCCCTTTGTATCTTCTGTAGTTTCCCTGGAAATAAATAGGAGGCATTATTTTTGGAACGACCTACATAGTTATCACCAGTAATATCTTTTAGATACTTAATGATAATGGGATAACATAGTCATATTTGACTGGTGTGTTTGATCAGAAATCAACTCCAGGTCTTAATTCCACATGTAAAACTGTTCTGCTTTTTTTTTTTCCCTAATAGGTTTATTTGGAAAGGCTTCTAACCTATGCAGAGATTGACATCTGCCCTAGTAACTGGAAGAGGATAGTCTTAGGAGCTATTCTACTGGCTTCTAAAGTCTGGGATGATCAGGCTGTTTGGAATGTGGATTACTGCCAAATACTGAAGGACATTACTGTTGAGGACATGTAAGTTGCAAGTTTTTACAAATCTACAGTGTTTTCTAAATAGCAGTTTTCATGATGGTGCCATATTGAATGTCTCTCCCTGGTGCTACAGGATACGCACAATTCATCTCTGGTGTCAGGCTTCATCACCTCTTTTTAACATAGGAAACTATGGTTAAACTTTCTTTGAGACAAATCTTTATTATCATTTCTAACTACTGAGGTGAGCAACTTCAAAGTTAGTTTTCATTAACATTGTTCCCCCAGTGATGAGCCATGGGACTTGCTGCTTTGCATTTACAGAGATCTTAAGAACCCAGTTTTTAAGTCTTATCAAAAATCTTCTTGGAAAATAAAAAATATCATCTCATTCCTTACCCTTTTTGGTTAGAGTTAGAAAAATCGTAAGGTGAGCTGTAACTTGTGACTTAAGTGTCTGCTCCTGCATCCAGTCAATGCATAAATATTTCAAGGTCTGAATTCTCAGCTGATGCTCCTGGATGACAAGCGTCATTTCTGTTGCTATCTGTGGCTGTGCGTGTGGCATCCAGCTACTGCTTTGGGTCCTCTTCTCAGGTGTGTTCTTAGACTTGCCTACAATGCTGGGAATGAGATTCCCAATCGTACTACTGCTTGTTCATGTAGAGCTGTTTCTTGTATGTATTCTTGTCTCAGACACAGGTTCCAGTTTTTTTAAATCTTTGGAATCTGCTCTTTTTTCTTGATGAACTCACCTTTAAGCCCTATACTTTCTGCAGTTTCAGAGGATCTGCTCTGCCCCTCATTGGCTTTAACTCTTTTAGCCAGCCTCCTTCTGCATTGCCCTTAGAATGATTGCGGTAGAAATACTAGGCTAGCTGAGTATCACGCTTTCTGGCCTTAATAAACTTCATTAAATACTGTGTGTTTTTGAGTTTTATCACGCTATTGTGCTGTGATTGACTGTGTGTCCAGGCCTACATCGTACAAGTCAGTTCTAGTACAGGAGCAAACAGGCAGTGGCAATTTGCATGCAGCGCTGGTAGGCTCCCTGTGTCAGATGTTCTATCCTTGCCTGAAGTTTTCTTCCCTGGATTCAGCATAGAGCTAATGTTTAAATTACAGTATTTACGTAGGACTCCTTAGTAGGAGGAATGTTCTCTTCCTTCTAGATTTCAGGGAGGAAAAAAATAACTAAAAATGGGGGATTTTTCTGAACCAAAACAGTTTTTTCTTTTTGAAATTATTTTGCTTTGCAAGCAGCAACAGCAAACGTAGTATCTTGTTTTATAGGTACCCCTTGTCTGGGAGTTCTTTGTCTCCAAAAGCAGGGCTATACCAGCCATGCTTTCAGGAAAGCATAATTAGTGATTTTATACTATGCACATCTTCACTCAACCTGGCTCAGAGCGCTTATCTCTCTGAGGAACACACTTGAAGCATTGCTACAAATAGCTCTGAGATGGCTGAAGTGAGGTCAGCGATGCTGGGAGTGCCAGGGTGTACATCTTGCTCTTTTTGATGTCTCTTCTTCTAGCCCTCCTTGGGACAAATCAAACTGATAGCACTGAAAACATCTGTAACAAGCAGGATGTTTATTCTCTATTGCTGGTGCCAGGTCTCCTGAAATTGTTGGTACTTACATTTTCAAAGCAGTGATGGCGGTAGGGGGAAAAAACATTTTAGGCTGCTGCTTCTCCCCCAGCTTGGATATTTTTTTCTGTAATCCCATCTAATTGGAAATGGTTTCGACCTTTGAATTTAGGTGTGGGCAGAAACTGCACAACTCCCTTCTAACAGTGGCCAGGGTACCCAGCCAGGCCCCGCACTGCTGCAGCAGGGCAGAGTTCACTTGTCCCAGATTAGGTAATTTTACCACAGTCAGAACCCTGGAAAACTGCTTATAATACTCAGCAAAACTGAGTTTCAAGGTTATAGTATTACCTTCAATTAATGGTTGGCACTATACTTAATTGCCAGCTTCTGTAATTCTAGTTTTGTGGTGGTTTTTTGTTGTTTGTTTTTGGTTTTTTTTACTGAAAAGGGTTCTTGGTTTTACTTACTTATTCCTATTGGAGGAAAAAAATCAAAGGAAATTAAACTGATATTTCTAAGTCATCCTTTGTCAAAACTTGCTTGCTTTGATGAGAGTGAATCCATAATCACTGAAAAATTAACTGCGCAGCTGCTAATCTCGCTGTGATTGCTTGTTAAGGGGACACATGCTGTTCATTCTTTCAGACACACATATTTGTAAATAAAGCACAGGAAACGCATGGGAATTATGCTTTCCCAAGTTTTCAACCACTATAAATAGACTTGTTAATCCAATGAAGAATTGTATTTTTATACAATTAAACTAGCGTAGTGAGTACAAAAGGGGCAGTGAAGAGCATTTATTCTCAGGATAAATCAAGCGCTGATCAGCTGATCATCAAAACATTATCTGATTTACATTTCTATAGGCTTGTGACCATATGAACAGGAAATTAATTTTGGCACTAAGTTCAATGGTACTCAAGTCTACTATACTAGAAACAAGCACAAAGCTGCTATTGATATTGACACCCACCATCCAGTACAGGACACAGCCTGGATAGTTCTTTGATTTATTTCCCCCTTCTCATAGGTAAAACATCCCTTTTAAAAGCTCCCACTGAATTTGTGCCCCTTATTTCCTGGTGTATTTGCAGTTGACCAACCTACAGAGTTGTCAAATTCTGTAGATAAAGGTCTGTTCCCAGTAGAACAATCACTGGGTGGTTTGGGTACCTCCCATTTCTACCAGGTTGACTTGTTTATTTACATCAGAAAAAACTTTTTTTTTTTAGCTGACCACAGTACAGTGGCTGAAATGGCCTTTTTTTTTTTTGTGGCACAGCTCTTTCCTCACTTTACTCCAAATATTTTGCCCAGTGAAAACAGACGAGTGAGTAAAAACAGACAGTGCCCTTTAACACAGTACTTTGTTATCCTCCCTAATGCTATTGAGGAGAAAATTCCTTTTCCCACCTAATGCTGCTTATTTATTTATTTATTGGAGATGAATCCATGTTGCTTCAAGAGGCTTTTTTCTGTGAGATAATAGCAGCAGCTCTTCATAGATCCATTTGTTGCCGTGGTGATCTGCCTACTGCTTTTGTTAGTCCGACTCTACTTCAATAAACCCCCTTCCTGTTATCGGCCTGCTGAAAATGTCTGCAAGTTCTTCAGAGCTAATAAACAGCATACATCATTCCTTTCATCTGATCACTATAGTGTGGGGCCGTATGAGAGAGTGAGAATGGCGCATGAATTGTACAGCTGCACTAATGGAACTCCGAAGAATGAGCCTCCTGGTCAGCCCCGCGAGTGCACGACAGGGCACTACCTTTCTCTCCCAGCTGAAAGTGCCAGGACCTGAAAGCTGCACCTTGTTTCGAGCACCATTGAATGAACCATCTCTTGAAACTAATAATGCAGGCCTCTCGATGACTAGTTCAAAGTTACTGGTTTTACAAATTTTACAAACAGTTGTTCTGTTGTTTTTTTTTTTTTTCCCAGCTAAAACAGTATTTTTTCCTTTGTTTTCTGTCTCTCCTAGGAACGAGATGGAAAGACACTTCTTGGAGCTACTGCAGTTTAATATCAATGTTCCTGCCAGTGTTTACGCCAAATACTACTTCGATCTTCGCTCCCTAGCAGATGACAATAACCTGAGCTTTCTGCTGGAGCCTCTTAGTAAAGAGCGAGCACAGAAACTGGAGGTAATAATGGTCTGGGGTTGACTGAGCAGGGAACTGGTGTGTGTGTGTGTCTGTATGTAGTAGGAGCATCTGTTGCTAATCATAATAAGTGGGGGTAGAAAAACTAAAAAGCTTTTAGATTAGCATATTACAGGCTGATTTAACCCCTTTCTAGCTGCAGCTGGCACTTCTAAAACCATGCCTACGCTAAGTTAGTTCTCTGAGGAAGGTCTGGACAAATGATGGAAGTCTAGCAGATCACTGAAAAAAGTGGATGTTACATGAGGAACTGCAGTTCAGCTAGGCTACTGAAGATCGAAAGGATAGTGTCATATGTAATAGATTGTCTGTCTTTCCCTGCTCACAGTCTGTATTCCAAGCACCAAGAGACAGTCACACTTGGACCTTTCTAAATACTACCAGCTGAAGGGTTTCCCACTGCATCCCACTGCACAGCTGCTTTTAAATTTAGAGGGAGTGCTCTTACCGCTCTCATGGTTTAATAAACCATTTGTTAGGGAGACAGCTGCAGAAATAATGTTTCTTTTCACAATCTTTAGAACCTCACCTTTCCAAAGAAATATTGTTTTAAGACAAACTTTTAGAATAGCTGCTTCTTAGGAACACTTCAGCATGTCCAGAGGAGTGTAAATACAGATGACTGGCCCTTTTTGCTAATTGGAGATGGCTGCCCTGGTGCAAGTCCCCACAGCGTTCTTTCACATGGAGGCTTCATTTTAAAGAACTTAAGCAGTGCCAAACTTTCTTCCTAGTTGGTGGATATATGTAAGTCATTTTGAAAATACCTAAATTACGTGGGCTCCCGGGCAGAATTTTCCTGTTGATTAAATGCAGCCTTTCAACCGTCAGTTGACAACTGTGTGTTTTTGTTGACCTTTCAACAAAGGCATTAAACGCAGGCCCAGTGTACACTGATGCCCCATTCAAACAGGGGTGTTCTGCAGGATTATTGGCTTATATTGTTCTATTGTCCACACCTCCAGTAATTCTGCCAAGTGCCAGTTTTTCTATTTCCACTCAGAGGTGGTTGAACTTTGGTAATAAGCATGATCCCTCCTCGTCCTTTGGAATGATAGGTATGATATGCCTACAAATTCCTCTATTCAAAAGTGAAGCAATGCAACTCTTCTGCTTTCTCTCACCCTTGTTACTTGCACTTTAAGATAACACTGTCACTAATTGTAAATGTGGTTGTAGAGCCGTTCACACTCCACTGGAAATTGTTTACTGAACTGCTCAGAGCCTATGGCATAAGCGGATGATTTACAGGTTGTAAGCCTGTTTCTTCTTTGCTAACATTTGGGGGCTTGGTATTTAAAACCAGAGTAATTTTCAGTACAGCATGTGATTTGCCGTAACACGCTCACTAATGTGCATGTGTAGGACACTTTGGTTTTTAATTCTAAAACGTGATTAATATTTGAACCGTTTACTGAACTTTTTAATTCTACCTTTGTGTTAGAAGTATGTGAGGAGCAGATTGGCGCCCCTGTGAAGCAGTGAATTAGTATTCCAGGGACTGAAAACTGATTTATAACATATGGGTGACTGGGGCTAAATATGTCAACGCAGGTTGCCTTATGATTGATGTGCTAGCATTAAAACAGGATGGAGAGTCTGTCTGGTCTTGCACCAGGAGCTCATACAGCCAGTGTCTTAAAGAATGCCACTCTTGAGCCAAATGCATGCCTCCAGAAGGTCGGCAGAAATAAATGTAAATAATTATTTTAAAATACACTTAGGGGTTTATTCATGCTCAGAGTGCTTTTTCACCTTTTGAACCTCCAGAACGCTGGGCTGTGCTGAATGGGTGCTGCCTTAAAGGGAAGGTGTAGACTTGTAGCTGATTGTAGCACTCTGAAAGTTTGTCTGCTGATAGGTGGTAAATTATTAATGGCAGTAAATGTTCAGGGCTGAAATTCAGTTCAGCCTTTTATTACTGGCATCCTTGTTTATTTGCACTGATCGTGTCTGAAAGCTTCAGTCAGAAATGGGCTTTGCAGGGGAGGACACGCATCGTTTTCTGCACAGTCGTGTTATAAGGGAAATAATTAGGCTGGTACTAGGAAGGCTGCACTAGAATAAAGGCAGCTTGACTAGCTAAATAAGCAGAGCAGAGGTAAGCCAGTAAGTGGCTGAAAAAAACAGTTAAATACGAAGTTGTCCACACGTGTGGATACGTAATAGCTGTATTAATGCCACAGCTATTGCTGTGCCATTGAGCAGAGAGCTGCCCTCCCTTCTTGACCTGTTCATCTGAGTGGTCTTTGGTGGGAGAAGCAGTCTGGAGGAGAAGGTGTAGAGAAAGTAAAGGGAAAATAGAGATCCTCATACACCTCTGCTTTCTGGGATCACTTGCACTGAGTGACCAAGGGCGGGGTTCTTGAGGGAGGGCAGAAACCATTTCAGCCTTGAGCCTTTTCCCTCATAAATGCTTATGTGCATTTTTGTGACCTAGCTACTAGGTACAATTTGGAACATAACTTGCATGAACTCCTAAGTCTGAAATGGATCCAAGTTTTCCATTAGACAATGAGACTCGCCTTTTTAATGTCTTGATTCCTAATGGAAAAGGTTCCTGATAGCATGAGGAGAGACCCCCTTAATATTTTCCTTCCGAAATAGTAGTTCTTTACTGATGTTCTAGGTAAAAGAAAGCCAGTAGTATCACAGCTACAGAGTGCCTGTGCTGTCGGTATGACATTTGTAAAAGCTTCCTTGAAATGTTCCAACTTTTCTAATGTGTACTTTCCTTTTGTTTCTGAATGTGATACCCAGGCTATCTCCCGGCTGTGTGAAGATAAATACAAAGACTTGTCAAAAGCTGCTATGAGACGATCTTTCAGTGCTGATAATTTAGTTGGTATCCGCCGTTCTAATGCCATCCTCTCCTGAGGAGAGAGAAAGGTGCAGCACCATGAACCAGCGTCCACACAAATTGGAGGAATGCCACCACTCCATGCACACAAGCCAGCGGTGATGGTGTCTTCCAGCAAAAGGAGAGGAGGGGTAAAAGTAGCCAAGGGAGCCCAGAGCTTGAGGAGCATACTTGGTGCAAGACAAGATCTTTGTCAAATCAACTCTCTCCTCCTTTTTAATGTATCCAGAGATGCAAAAACAAACTTCTCTCCATCTTTTCCCCACAGATGTTTGCTTACTATGTAGGCCTATAGCTGTGAACTCTTGAGGTTTTTAATAACAAGTAGTTTTAAATTTTAGAATTCAAACACTAACCACACGACTATAGTTACAATGTTCTTCCCTCCTCTCCCCTGTCATCCAGAGTCTCACTGCATTTGTATTTCAGGTCAATGCGGTGTTAAAAAACAAAACAGAACGTGGGACTCTTTAAAGTATCAAGCTACTCTGGAGCTGAAAACAATAGCCTTGATACTTGTTGATGGTTTTTCCCTGGTTTGGCTACTAAAAGCTGCTATTATTGGTGATCTGTTCGTAACCAAGAAGCTGCACAGCAGGAAGGAATCCCAACTCTGCACCAACTTCACTCCAGTAGATTGTCAAAGGACTTGGAATGTTTTGACTGGGGGCAGAGAGGTGGTTTTCTGTATTGTTAAAATATATAGGGTCCATGCTGCATTTCTTGTGAATTATGGTGCTTCTCTCATTTTCTAATACTTATTATTGCTCTGGAAGAGACGCAATCTGTGTATTTTTTCTGAGGCATTGAATGAGAAAGTTGGTCTGGAAATAGCATCACCATCCCCAACAGCGTAGCAATCCAGTGGTGAATGGCATGTGTGCAGCGCTGCTTCTCGAGTTCTACTGCCGATCTCTTGTGCTATATACAGTGGAGTTCCTAAAGCTGATATTGTGCATCCATTTGGCTCCCCTTGAGTTTTTGTTTCTTGGGAGGGATTTACAATCATGGTAAGATAGAGTTTGAGAATCTTGGACTACCTAATAACCAGGTGGATTGAAAAAATTTGTTTAATTGAAAATTATCAAATATTTCTGTAAAACATTTTTTTCCTCCAAAGTGAATTTTATCTTGTGCAACTGCTTTTGAGGCTTGAGGTTTTGTTCCTTCTGAGACTTTGGAATGGACCTTACTTTCAGGCTCTGAAACTGAACTCTAACAGGATAAGTATTACTAGACTCTTCCTGTTACAAGTCTTTGTAATATCTTCCCTTCTTGGATCCAAATAGATTCTAGGCGGTTTGTCCTAGGAGCAGATCTCCCTCCAAATGGCACAGTTTCTGTGCACTTCATCTTCTAGCCAAGGTCCAGAAACTCACGCTGAACAGTGAGTCCACACGCTTTTGAGAGTGGGAGGATGGGGGTAGGGAGAGGGGGTCTGAGTGTAATAATCGGTCTGGCTGCACTCGGCCATTAAAACTATGCATACTGTCCTTTGAGGTATGCAAATATGCCAGCCCCTGGCTCTCAAATCCATGGAACTTGGCACTTCAGGTATTGATCACAACTGAATTTTGGAAATAATGCTACATCTTCAGGTGGTTTTCCTTTCTCATGTTTGTATTAAAAGAAAAGCTAATAAACTCTATTTTAATTAAAGTTAAAGGTAAATTGTGTGTTCTGTACAGTTGTCTGATTTCATTCCCTCTCTATTTGCTGCTGTGCAG
This sequence comes from Numida meleagris, assembly GCF_002078875.1. Taxonomy (NCBI): domain Eukaryota; kingdom Metazoa; phylum Chordata; class Aves; order Galliformes; family Numididae; genus Numida; species Numida meleagris. Next base: position 45,986,183 of record NC_034413.1, on the reverse strand, counting down.
CTTCTTTCATGTTTGAGAAGGGGGGGCTGCAGAATCGATTTGCATTAAGGCCTTCCCTGTCTCTTATCTTCCCCTCATGTTAATTTTGCTCCTGTTCCTTGGGAATGTCTCCAAAGCCCGCAGCCGAGGTCACTGGGCAACTGTGAGCTGCTGGCTCTGCAGCATGGGCTGGGGCCCTCAGCTGGATGAGCAGCAGAAGCCTTCTGTAGCTGCCTAGCTTTTTCCACTTGTTGCTTGAGTTTGGAATTTGACAGCCTGCTGCAACATCTAATCATGGACAGTTTCTTTGCACTTAAATGGCTTTTAAGTAGGGCCAATCTGTCTGGTGGTAATTGGATGTTTTTAAGTCCTCCCTTGAGCACTAAATAGGAAGCTACAAGCGACCAGGTGCCTTTTACTTTGTGTGGCCAGTCTGCAATTGCTTCACTGTAGGCTGGCACATGGTTTCTGCAAATGCAGCTGTTCAGCTCTAAGGTGCTCAGCAGCAACTTGTGGCAGTCATTTACCTTCTTGTCAAAGGAGGGCAAGGCTCATCCTGCTGCTCTGGCTGTCAGGTGAGTGATAACTTGGACAGCAGCACTCTTAGGAGCAGCAGGTTTCTGGAGAACCTAATTTTGCCTAGAACTTCAACTGGTTTTTCTGTAGCTTAGCCCAGAGCACTTTGTCAATAGGATTTTGATCTGTCCATCAGGTGCCAAATAGAGTCTGCTACAGTGTGATTTCTTAAGAGGGTAAAATAGCAATTCCCTTTAACATTCTGGGCCATCTGAAAGAGATCCTGGAAATCACACCTACAGCATTTATTAGGTAACCAGTATGAAGCAAAACTTTTAACGGAGTGCAGTTGAAGAACAAAGATAGATACTATTTCAGAGGGAAATGCATTTGGTGGGGTGGGGTCTGCTGGGAGCTGAGCCATGCTTTATTTGTTGGCAGTACTTTTCATACAGAGACAAAATGAAAAAATAATAGTATCAGAGCTAGAACGCTGGCATTGAAGTGAGCATTACCTACCTCTGCTCCCTTGGAGGAGCACCCAGCAACAGGACCGGTGCAGCCTGTGATGAGAACGCTTGTTTGTGAATAGTAAATCGAAGGTGAGGTGACCTTTGGTTGCATTCACTCCCAGAGTAGTACCGCTTAACCGGTAGGAAACAGTTTGCCTAGACAATAGCTATGTCATGACCCATCAAGAGTAATGTGAGCAGCGTGTGCTAAGAGGTCCATATGGGCAGCAACTCACTGATGTGTTTCTGGGCTACGTGATGCCCTTGGGAGTCAGAAGGCCTTTCTGTTTGTGTATGGGGAATGCGTGCATTTTGTTTCGAAGGGAACTTTACGAGAGCTACTTCAGCGTGGGTTTGGCAGTTAAGAGGACAGGCACTTCAGAGACTGAATAAATGTCAAGACTATTGCTTCTGGGTAAGAGTATATGCATCACGAATAACCTGAGCAAGCAGAAGAGGCCACAAGAGCAATCGAGGTCAGAGTTTGCAGGGGGGATAGCAGCTGTGTGGGTGCTGATGGGTCAGAGCCCAGAACGAGGCGGGCTGCTGCCTATGGCCCAAACTGCTACTTCCCATAGTGCAGCAGGGCTTACGCCTGACTGTTCACAATGTTCTCTGAGAAAGAGGCAAAATACGTGGTGTAATGCTGTAGTAGTGAATATAGTGCACTGCTGTCCTAACACGCTCACATACGTACATGCAGTTTAATAGCTGGGTAAAGCACATGGCTGAACATGGGCTAGTTTGCTGCCTTAGGGAGCAAGGCATTTCCAGGAACAAAAATACCGCTTTGCCTCCTGCTCCTGTGATAAAAAAACCCCACCTGCAAGGCCAGGAGATCCCTGTTCTGTCAGACACTGCTTTCCCCCACACCAAGTGAGGCTGAATTCCTGCTGCGCTGCACTGGTCGGTGCCAAGAGAGCCTGCACCTGCCTTGAGGGCAGCCTGAATGGGCCAAATGGGACACAGAGCACAGGTGTGTGACACCGTGCCATCAGGGTGGGCTGCGTGCGGCTATGCAGGAGCAGAGTCCTGCAGGTGGCTCACCAACAACCGGCTGTAGCGATAGCCCTTCTCTTGCTCAAAATCGATCTCAAGGTGGCAGCGGATGGCAGCTTTGTCAAATCCGTGTTTACTGAGGCGCTGAGAACACAGAGGCTTCTCAGGAAGCCTTGGCGGTAACCCTGCTGCCAAGCGGCCATTACAGCTGGAGACGGGCAAGGCGCCTTCAGCACCTGGGTGAGTCCTCGTGCTGAGGTGGTGCATGCCCACACAGCCCCACAGCAGCTGCCCTGCACAGGGCAGGCTCGACTGCTGGCTGTGCTCTGTCCGTACCCAAGCGCAGAGGGTGAGTCACTGCATTGCCGGCTCCATCAGTTTTATCATGGGGCACTGGAATGCTGCTTTCAGGTAAGAGATCCTATCTAGTGGGACCCGTGTGTGCCTACACACCTAACTAGATAGCAGAGTCCTGCACCATTAGTCACAGCACAGCCAGCTTAACCCCTTGCTGTCCTCCCTTTGTGCTCTTCCTAGCACAGGAGAGTGTACAGCAGATGGCAACAAGGACCCTTAAATCAGCACACAACATAGTCCTTAGCCAAGAGCTGGCACATGCTAAGTACCAAAGGGCAACTCTTCAGCGCTCGATCTCAAGGCAGAGTGAGGGACTGATACTGCGCAAACTGCAAAAACACCAATAAAAGTTGATGGTTAACTGTCTTCCACCAGGAAGGTGCGACCTTGACCTGCCCGGGAGTGCTGTCAGCAAAGCCAGGGGCGGTGCCAGCAATGCCCCCGCTGCCAGTACCCTGCAGACCAAACTCACTCCAGAGCTGGGTGGGCTGCTGCCATGGGCCGGGGGGTGCAGCCCTGTGCTGAGAGCAGAGCTGCACAGGGCTTGGTGCTCTCGGCAGCGCGTCCGCGCGGGGCTGCTGCAGTTGCCTCCCAAGTCCCCGCCGATCCCTGATGATAAGAGGACAGCACAGCCTTCCAGCACGCTCCTCCCCTTTCCCCACAGTAAGGTTTTGTGGTAATTATTAGGTTAGCATAAGCATATGAGCAAAGAAAACAACACACGCATCTTTTTCCTCATAAATAACTAATCTCTATACTTCTCTTTGAATAAAATTTCTTCAGCTTTTCACAAAATATAATACAGTCATATAAACAAAGTTGAAGAGCATCAGTAACCGACAATGCCAAAACAACGTGTCAGTTACCCACAGCACGGGGGCATCCGACTCCGCACCTTGCTCTGCCTGCAGCGCAGCGCTGAGGCTGGGGTCAGCCCCAGGCTGATGGCACCAACCTGTCCCTAGGTCAGAACAGAGTGGCCTTCAGGAAACTTTTCAATAGCCAAGTCTGCAGCTGAGTTTGGATTTCCTTTTTTCCTTTAAAAAAAGTTTTACACAGTCAGATACTCTTAAACAAAAAACCACCACCTTTGCCATGGTTTTGTTCATTGTATTGCATGGTGTGTTTAGCTGTATCTACAGAAGGCACTATAGAAAGAGACAAGTCCAGCAAGGCGTGGGTTGGATCAGGTCGGAGCTATTTAATGCCCGGGATTACAACACGCATGTGCCCATAGCGCCGCGCCTGACCTGCCCCGCGCTGAGCACACACCTGCCCGAAACCCGTATCAAAGTTCACCCCAGCTCCTGTACGTACAAAACAGCTATATACAGCTATTTACAATTTGTAACAGAATATGGTGCAATGCTGCCCAAGGTGAAGTACTGCAACACACCAAAGCGAGCCAACCTCTGTCGCAACAGTGCCTGCAGCTGTGAGAGGGTCCCACGGAGCACTCTGGCCCTGCAGTGCTCTGCACACACGCCATGTCCTGGCACCACCTGTATCAGCGGGTGTGCCACCCAAGGGTCCCTCGCTTCCCAGGCTTTGGTTTTAAAAGGGGTGGAAACCTCCTTGACTGAAGTGGTCTGAGGGTGTCGAGAACAACCTGGGGCCCCAGTAGTTCCACGGGAGCAACGCAGCTGGGTCGTGGTGCCATGCTTGGAGGGGGACAAAAGGACTCATATAATCATCTCCACAAAGTTACATACGTGATCCCCATTTAGGGCAGGGGAAACCAGACCAAACCCCCAGGTTCTTTCACAAGCAGGCAGGAGCCGGCTGCCGCTGCATCTCCGCAGCCCATCCCTGCTGCCACTCCCCTGCCCCACTCAGCAGGGCTGATGCATCCCCCATGTCCTACTGACCGAGGCTCAGATGTCCCCGGAGCTTAATGCCTCGCGCTTTCAGTGCCCTGCTGCTGCCCAACCCTGGGAAGAGAAGACGGCTGTGGTGCAGGGGAAAGTGTGAGCGTTCTGCTGACTATTCCTGAATTACCTGCTTGGTCCCGAGCCTGGCGCTGTCTGACAGGCACAGCTTCCAAAAAGGCAGCAAGGAGGACTGGAGCCAGCTGGCGGCTGACCCCGCTGCTTCCCAACACATGCAGCTACTGCCTGCCTCACAGACCCCCCACACACACCTCCTGCTGCAAATACACATGCACCATGCATGCCAGGCTGAGCCATGATCCCTGCCTCGCCCCAGGCAGCCCGCACAGCACTGGGGAGATGCCATAAATTCAGCTGAACGCAGGAGCGCAGAGCATTGCCAACCCCTTCCCAAAGTGCCAGAGCCAATAGTGCCGAGCATCAGCCCTGCCAGGGAGCTGGCATGCGCCTGCTGGAAGCACGGGGCTTCTGGGTCCCAAGCTTCTTAGCAGTGTGCCAAGCTCTGTGTGGGCTGGCAGCAGGACTTTCTTGAGCCCCACCTGTCTGCACTGACAGCACTCGTGCAGCTCACCCCCCCTGCCTCTCAGCCTGGCACCCAGACCTGTGCCCAACCTGCTGCCCACGCCCTGTGCCGGGGCCACCAGCCCTCTGCCTGGTGACACACGGGATGCCCCTGACCTGCTCTCCTGACTCCTCTCATGCTCCCCAGCTCCGGCAAGCAGCTCAGTTCTAGCGCTGGCGATCACTGGGGACAGGGCTGCCACCAGCCATGCCTGTCGAAGCTCTCCCCCTCGTCCTGGCAACAGCACGAACCATCCAGAGGCTGTGGGGCTGCTGCCACCCACGCAGTCCACGCAGCACCTCGTGGTGTGTCCCAGCTCACGGTGGTGTTGGGCTCCCAGCCCCTACATTGCTGGTGGCACCTCTCCTGCCCTGCCTGGGGCTGCGCTCGGTCCTGGGCCGCTCCGCTCTGCCGTGGGGCTGGGGTCGCGGGGTGGCTCTGCCGCCGCTCCCTACACTGCAGCACTGCGTCTTTGCAACCCTTTCCTCCCTCTACGGTGGGGTCACCGCGGCTCCCTCCGGTCACACATGGGACAGCGGGACCTGCTTGTGGTAGGAGGCCATGCTGGGCAGCACCGTCCTGCCCACCAGTGCTGGGCTGGCCTCACCGTACACGGCGGCACCCGCCGGCTTCCTTGGCCAGCAGCAGCGGGCCGTGAAGCGCCGCCACGACTCGAGAGTTTTGCCAGACCAGATCCAGACACCAGAGGTGATGCCCACCACGAGGCACATGAAGTACTTGAGCATGAAGACGGCGTAGTCGGGCTTGGGGCGGTGGGGGTCCCCTGGGCAGGAGCAGTTCTGGGCCTGCTCCCACGCCTCCCGGTTGTGCTGCTCATAGATGTAGCAGGCAATGACGATGGTGGCGGGCACGGTGTAGAGCACGGTGAAGATACCGATGCGGATCATCAGCTTCTCCAGCTTGTCAGTCTTGGTGCCGCCCTGCTTGATCACACTGCGGATGCGGAACAGCGAGACGAAGCCAGCCAGCAGGAAGAGACTGCCAGTGAAAAGATACACGACCAGCGGCGCCAGTACAAAGCCCCGCAGATTCTCCAGGCTCTGGTTGCCCACGTAGCAAACCCCGGCCACAGGGTCCCCATCCACGGAGCTGAGCGCCAGCACAGTGATGGACTTAGCACTAGGGATGAGCCAGGCAGCCAGGTGGAAGTACTGCGCATAGCTCGCGATAGCCTCGTTGCCCCACTTCATGCCAGCTGCCAGGAACCAGGTGAGGGACAGGATGACCCACCAGATGGAGCTGGCCATGCCGAAGAAGTAGAGAAGCAGAAAAACCACGGTGCAGAGTGCGGGGCCCGTGGTCTCATAGTGGATGTGGTGGTGTTCGGGGTCGCAAGCCACACTGGCATGTCCCGCTACCAGCCGCACAATGTAGCCCACGGAGACGAAGAGGTAGCACGCAGACAGGAAGATGATGGGGCGCTCAGGGTACTTGAAACGTTCCATGTCAATGAGAAAGGTAGCCACGGTGGTGGAGGTGGACAGGAAGCAAAGGATGGACCAGAGGCCGATCCAGAAGGTGGCGAAGGTCTTCTCGTCCTGGGTGAAGTAGGGCTGGTAGCAAGGCATGGCGCAGTTGGGCACCTGCCCGGTCCGGATGCGGTTGTACAGCGGGTGGGACTCCTTGGAGATGGGCACCAGCGGCGCCTTGCACTTGCAGGTCCGGCTGCAGTCGGTGCCCGGAGGGTGCTGCCTGCCGCTCGGCTGGCTTTTGGCTGCGTCCTTGGCCGGGCGCGTGGGCTTCCCGAAGAATGGCGGCAGGGTGGTGGCCTCCGTGCGGTTGTAGCCCATGCACAGCTCCTCGGCGTCCCCCAGCACGGGCAGGCTGTCGCAGCTCATCCTCTCGGGCCAGGCAAAGCCATACTGCTGCATGATGGGCGAGCAGCCCGCCTTGGCCCGCTCGCAGACGGAGCGGCAGGGGGGCAGCGGCTTGGTGTAGTCGGGCAGGCAGATGGGGGTGTACATGCTGCAGAGGAAGAAGCGCAGGTCCGGGGAGCACTGGATCTCCACCAGCGGCCAGAACTGGTGCACCTCCAGCCCGGCCTCGTCCTGCGTATCGTGGTTGAACTGGTTGGGCATGTAGGTGAGGTTGTAGCCGATGCCCTTGCACATCGGCACCGTGATCTCCTGGCACACCGGCGCCTTGGAGGCGGCGCGCCCCGCCGCCGGCAGCCCCAGCAGCAGCGGCAGCCCCAGCAGCAGCGGGACCGGCAGCCCCC
>NC_034413.1:45818877-45978845 GCF_002078875.1 Numida meleagris | reverse complement strand
CCCGCGGCGGGTTGCGCCCGGCGAGCACGCGGCGCTGCCGGCGGAACCGGCCCCGACCTTCCCGAAGTTCGCGGGCGCCGCGCTGCGCTCTTGCCCGTCCGAACCGAGTCCCTCGGAGCCGGTGCGGGCACGCCGACCCCCGCTGCCTGCCGGGCGTGCTCGGCACCCCTGCACGGCACGGCTGCCTTCCTCCCGCTCCCCCTCCGGGGGAGCCCAACTCCCCGGCGGCAGCCGACGGGCAAGAACCGGGCCGCAGCTCAGCTTGGCGCTGCCGAACAACTTTTGAAAAGAGGCAAGAAGCGCTCCAGTCCGCACAGCGCTCGGCTCCAGCGCTGCCTGCAGTCGGGCTGCATGGCGGCGAAGTACAGCCACTGGGCGCTGGCGCACGGCAGCGCAGCCCGGCAGCAGGAGCCCTAACTTTTAATTCTGCCCGACGGCGTTTCGGTGAAGTCGCAGCCCAGCAGAAGGCAAATCGCAGACGGTTTCATTATGGCCCTCAGCTGATTACCCCAATTACAACCGAGAGCAGAGGGCAGCCTTTCTATTATCATCATTGCTGTACAATTAGAAAATGCTGACGCGGCTGCACGAGAGCAGAAATTCTTCTTTTTCCCGGTATATTTCATTTCTATACGCATTCCCTCTGGCAGTGTCTGTTTGGTGTGACACACTGTGGGGACAGGTAGGCGGGGGGGTACAAGAAGGGCAGAGGGGGCAGCGCCTCGCTCCACCCATCCATCAGCCCGCAGCCCGGTGCGGGTTCTGCCACTGCTCCAGATGCACCTAATTCTTAGGGCCTGGCTGTAAATAATGCTGCATTTGCTACACTGGGGACGTATGAAACCCAATTAAGAGCCAGGTAGACGTCTGTGCTTCTGTTTCCTTTTTGTTGTTACGAATATGCAGCAGAGCAACCAGAGCAGGATTAAATGCGGTGTAAGAGTGAGCACAGTCGGTAAGCTGCTATCCACCCCTACTGCACGGCACGAGCACATCACTGTACACGTACACAGCGCTGTTAGCAACAGACCCCGTGCCTGCCTCAAACCCACCGCGCTGAATCCTGGAGACAAACAAGAAAGCGTTCTTCACACCTGAGACCTTTCTGCCATCGTTAATAAATTGTACGCATCATTAGGAAATTGCGTTACCTTCAATCCCCGTGCAGAGGTGCTCCTGAAGCTGTCCCACGCCGACAGCTGTGCCTGGGATCTGGGCTGCATCCCCAAGGAGAGGGGCAGGGGCACGGTCACTCACGTGTACCTTTCCCCATAGGTGCACTTCCAGCAAGGGGTGCAGTGGTTCCTGTAGGAGCAGAAAGTCAGAAAGACGGTTAAGTGTTTCTGCACTTGGTTCTCTCTCTGCGTTGTCAGCCTTCCCTTTTTACCTGGGCAAACTGCGTTTGTGAGGGATATGGTCACTTCTAAAGGACTTGAGGAAAGGACTAAGGGAGATCCCTTTGTAAAGACCAGCCACTGCCCCTGCCCTTGTGGGGGAACTCAGCAGACATCTGCAAAGAGCTCCCGGTGCTCGCAGGCAGCTGTGGGTACCCCAGCTGGGGTCGTGCTCACATGTGCAGTGACCCTGTGCCACTGGCTTAGCGAGTGGTGTTTCTGCACTCCCACGTGAGCCAAAAGGCTGCGGGCTGCCAGTGCTGCAAGCCTTGGAACCCATGCTGACCTCCCCTCACTGCCAGAGCCAGTGGGGGCATGAAATAAGACGCAAAGTCCCCGGAGGCTGGGGGCCAGCAGGTAGGAGGGCAGGAGAGGCAGTGGGCAGGCAGGCTGAGAGCTGCTGCCAGCATGGCAGGAGCCTGGCATCCAGTCCCACAAAGTGCAGCAGCAGCAGGCCAGCATTTTCTCATGAGCAAAGTGATTTACAAGCTGTGGGCTGGGGACGGAAATTTGGATTTAAATCACTTAACGCTTTCACCATGCATGCCTTACCGAAATTCCCTGGAAAACCCAAACTTTCATCACTGCTGTTTGTTTTTACAGATACCTGGACAATTACACATCTCAAAATAGTGTGGGAAACAAAACCATGCCAACTCGCAGTCATATTCAAAAAGCTGTGGAACTAGACACATTCTGAGTGAATTAACACAAAATCTGGTTCCTAACAGTGACACAGGTGGCACCGACAGCTGACCTGAGCGCTACACTTTGCAAAATGTAACCAAAACTTCAGATGTGGAAAGCTAAAGCAAAATCAGGAGGAGTGACTGTACTTAAAGCTCATCTTGCCATATTTGTCAGTTCTTTACCTTGACAATTCTATTGTGAACTATCTGTGCGTATCATGGCATGTACAATGTACATAACTGGCCTCTCTCAGTCCCCGCAGGGACTGGGGATGCAACTGTGCCAAGGGGCCGCCCCGCAGCCCGCATCAGGCAGAGCGGGGCTCAGGGCCATGGCTCCAGGGGCAGTAGGATGAGGAAAAGCCCCTGTCACCCTGCAGCCCCACACCTCTGCGGATCTCACCATGATTCACACAGCACCAAGGTAAGGCAGAGGCAGGGGATGTTACGTTTGGTTGTCCTGGTGGGCATACTGCAGCCTCAATCTTCTCAGATATGTGAGTTTTGAAACACGTTGCACGGTACTCCAGCCCCTCCCCCCCTCTTTTTTAACACTGGCCTTTGAAAAGAAAACAGTCCCCATAGCGAAGTTGACATGATAAATTAGTATGGCCCTGGCAAGGCCCTCACTCTTCATTGGGCAAATACTTATTTATGGACTTTCAAATTGTGGCTGATGTAACAACACGGTGAGTGACTTTCAAAAAACCTCCACCATTTATTGACCTGATAGAGCCTAATGGGTCCTTCAGAGCAATTAGGATTTATTGTGTTAGTGCCTATTGTGTATAGAGACCATTTTAAAAACATGTGTTATTTACCCAGAAGGCAGTAATGACTGTTTAAATACATAGTCAGACTGTTTCTGAAATGCTCACCGCTCTATATATTGCAAAGGAGTTACTCCAAACATTTTTCAGAGCTAAATACTTCTCTCTGCTGGGATTTCCAAGCAGGGCGATTGTACTGCACATCCATTTGTGTACTTACAGCTATAAATGAATCCAGCGCTCAGGAAAGCTGCCAAATGAACAACCCTGAAGCATGAAATCTGAGATTTTTTCTTGACCAAGGGGCCAGCGCTGGCCCCTCTGGCGGTCTGAGCAGCTCAGGCTGTTTCCCAGTGGAGAGCTGTGCGTTTCCTGCAAACTACCAGAGCTCTGCCCGGTCTGAGCTGATCGTCCAGCAACAGTGATCAGAACAGCCGTGAAGCCATGGTTTCCACTGTGGCACAGCTAATCCTCTACCTGCATGTGAAGTGGCACCAGCACCATATATCTGCAGCCAGAGCGCAGAACCGCCAGTGCCGGCTCCGGGCACTGCCGCAGGGCTGAGGAGCTGCTCCCTGGCCAGGTTCCTGGCAGCGAGGCTTCACTGCCCGCTTCCACTCTAGAGTCAGCTTCTGACTTCTTCTACAGGAGTAAAACAGAACAAAACCCCAGCAAATACGTGGGAGCCATTAAATGCCTTTGTTAAATAACAGCAATGTGCACTAATTATTGCTTGCTTTATCTTCAGATTAGTCCTGTTTTGATTTATGTCATCTTTAAACAGGCCTCTCTTTTTTTCTGCCCTCTCCTTTTCTGTGAGACGCCTTTGGGGTGAAACTGCTTGAAGCAGTTCAGCTTTGACATTCTGTGCCCTGCCTCAGGCCATAACCTTTGGAAACCCATTTCTGTTTGTTTGCTCTACATCCAAATTCAAATAAAATCTGTTACAGTTGCAGTACTTTATTTTGGGGACAAAGGTCCTAAGCAGCTCCCTGATCCGGCAGAGATGGACAGGATGTAGGAGGAACCTGAGGCTGAAAAGGTTGCCAACACCCTTCAGGGCTAGGATGCAAGTAATGGCCAAGGTGAGAATGCTCTGGAGGAAACGCTCAAGCAGTCTCCACTGAAGGTGGCTGAAACTTGCCATTTCTGTTTTGTGGAAAATTCCAGCATTAAAAAACAATGCAAAACATACCAGTTTGTGCCAAATAGGGCAAGCTGACCGCACTTCTGAAAAATCCTGCGGCATCAGGAAAAGCAAAGAAGTTTCCTGTCCCAGCGTGGAAAAGGTCTAGAAGTCCCCTCCTCTGTCCTACAGCAGACACAGAAATGCTGGCGCACTGAGAGCTTGCTGGGAAGCAGGCAGGCTTCAGCCAGAAGGCAGCGCAGCGTGGTCAGCTGCCTCCGGCCCCAGTGGCTTGTAGAGAAAGAACAGAAATGTTGCCAAGAAACTTTCTGTCTGTGCTGAACCAGCCCTTTTCAGAGAAGCTGCTATCTGTATGAACAAAGCAGATACCAGTAGTCTCTCCTGGCCTTCAATGTCTATCAATAGGTGGAAAATATTTCTGTTAATAAGGAATTCAGCCTGGCCTTTCCTGAGAATACAAAGTACCAAACAATCAGAAAACATCTCTGACTGCTCGTCATTAGCCTCTCCAGGCGCTATGATCACCATTTTCCAGGTGCACTGATTCTGGACCTTCCTGAGGCAACTGTAAGGGGTTTTTATTTTCAGAAACTGCTACATAGCTGTCCTCTGGAGACTGGGCACCTCCATGATGTGCCATACTCACCTACTGATCTACAGTACCCTAGAAGGGTACTAAGAAACCATGTCCTCTCTCTGACCTTGAGGCATTCTTGCTAAGACCAGACACTTTGGATTCCCACTATGTGCTTCTGACATCCTTGAAGTGCTTCTCAAAGGCTGGAGAAATATCTGGAGCTAAGGCTTAGTGAGTCATGTCACTCTCAGTGAATGAACCAAATTATGATGAGATACAGATTTAAATCCCTGCACAATCAACATTTACTGGACACAAGTAAAAAGATACAAGAAACTGAATGAAAAGGCAGTTAGCACTGGTTGGAACTATACACGTTTTGATTGCTTTATTTTGCAAATTATTCATCAGATGATGTAATACACAGGTCAAAACGCATTTGACCTACCTGCATATTAGTTAGATGCAAAGAATTAAGAAATGCAAGAAATCCACAGATCCTGATCTTAAAAAGCAACAGCTTTACCAGGGACTAGTGTTACAGAATTGGAGCACATCAAGGGATTTGCAGGGATAAAAAACATGGCATCTGTTCCCTAAATCCTATACCACACTCCAATGTGCATTACTGTCAAGCATATGGTGATGCTACCTTGCTTGGGCTATGTCCTGGTGATACAAAAAAGTGCTCCAAAATATTTTCAATCTTTCCACAAGTGCTGGCAAAGAGTTTCCAAAAATCTCTGATGACCAAGTTGTGTAGTGCTCTTACAGGCTTTTTTCTTTTTTACTGAACTGATGCAATCAAAATGATTTTCTACAAGCAGCAAGCTAACAAAAAGAGTAGCACAGCATCTACAAAGATGGGGCACCTTCCTTATGCCATTAGAAACAGTGGGGTAGTTTGATTCAGCTTTTTGCTCAGAGAAGTCTGCCTGTCTACAGCAGAATTCACTCTGTTGTATTTCTCTGAGGTTGGTGAAATTAACTGTTGCACTACGTGGAGCAGGCAGCTGCGGAAGTCTTTCCCATGCCTGCCAGAGGCTGGCACCGCCAGATCCCAGCAGTTCCATTGCCATAAGGCAGGCAGGACCCCGTTGGGTGCACTTGGAAAAGTTACTGTGCAAGCTCCCACTACACAGCTTCATTATTTGCCTTTAACTGTGCCAGCTGCTCAAGGTACTGGGCAGTACCAACAACTCTCAGGCTGAGCAACCAAGGAACAATAAATGGGAGAAAGTACAAATAATTCTCCTGCTTTTACAGACAGAAAAATTCAGTGTTTTACCACACTGAGCTGGGAAATCGATCCTTTGGTCCTGAGCTGGAAAAAGACCAGCTCCTGCTGCAGACAGCACTCTGTTTCCATTCCCCTAGAGCAAGTTAGGCTGATCACCTCCAGTGCTGCCCTGCAGGGATTTGAGGCTAGGTGTCTCTTCGGCCAGGGCAGATTGACTGTCTCGGAGACAAAACCCCTTCCGGAAGAGGTGCAGTCTAGGGGGAACAAGGTTGCCTCCTTACCTGAGCCTGCCCAGCTGTGTCCCTCCAGGACTAAACATCCCCCCTTGGGTGAGTAAGGGGCAGGACAAGGTGAGAAGAGTTTAATCCTTTCAGCTGAGACTCTAGCAGGGATGTCGTTAATTAGCAGAGTGAGGATGTGTTCTGGCTGGTGTGAGACAGACACGTTCTGTATTGTGAGATAGTGTCTTCAATCAGCCCTATCTGTGAGATATGTACACAGCGAGCTTCCCGATCATGTTTGCATTGCAGGAGACATGTCAGCTGAGTCCTTGATGCCTGCTGTGCTACCCTCAGCTCTGTGTGAAACCCATGACGGGATTCTGGATGGACTGAAAGTCTTAGTTGCGAATCCCATTTGCACTGTCCTGATAGAATCAAACTAATTCTGTATAGATGTACAGAGTAGCTGCGGCTTCCAGCTCGTGGAAAAAAAAGACCAGTATTGGAGCAGCAACTGCATTTCCCAGGCTTGCTTGGGTATCTTAGAAAGTGCAGTGTTGTAGCCGCAGCTAACAGGGGAAATGGGGAGTTATTTTCAGCATCTGTGTGAAGAGAGAATGTGGTCCAGAACTGTGTATGTGTGCATGAATATCAGCTTTATACATTGCAGTTTGGGAACATTCCTAGCAGACACTACTAAATTTGGTTGGTTAGTGTCTTGGTCAATTTATAAGGAGATGAATCCAAAAGAGAACAGTTAAGTTTTCTTGTATCCAAGGAAAACCAAGATACACACCCATTATATCTGAGAACAGCCTACACACTAACCACTGTGTCCTGCAGTTTTGTTCCATGGATTTTCTTTAGATCCTCTGAAAACATAAAAGGTATCATTGCTAAATTTGTGTCTCTGTGTACTTTTCATTTAAGCTAGGATGCCCCAAATTCCTTAATACTTAAGCATATTTACATGAGGTCAAACATGCCTTATGGAGCTATTAACTTGGCATATTCCTGAGACACAGCTAATTGTTAGGCTCATCAGCTCTTGACTAAACCTAGCATTCAGGATATGAGCTGAGAATGGTAACAGCAACAAGCTGCTGGAGCAACAATCTTACAGAAGTAGAGATTAAATGTATTGAGCTATGCACCAATGCAGCCACCCAAGACAAGCCCAAGTCAGGGTAGGCCAAAACGTGCTTGAAGAAATACTGTAAATACCAGTGCAGACCTTAGGGTGCCTGAGACCTGACGAAAAAATGAGTGGAAAGTGGTGGATGCAGGTGTCGTCCACACTATGCAGGTTTTCATGGAGAAGCAAGAGCAAGGTTTAGTACTTGGTCTGAGCAGATTCCACGTAGCTACTGAGCTTACAGAGATGCTTTGCCTAAATATATCATAAAAAATCTAAGGATGATCATTATATGACTATAGAGGGAAATAATGGACACAGACGAGAAGAACGGTGCTGATCTCTGAGGCTCTGCTGGAGGAAGAGGGCCAGGCTGTGGACAAATGCAGCCCAGCTGCAAGGTGCACCATGCCAGGCTGCAAAAAGGAACAGGGCTGCTTTAAAGGTCCTTGAAACAGGCAAAGTGTTGATTCCAAAACCATACCCTTACATCCTGCAAAACACCTCCTGCATTCGGCTGAGCTTTGGAGAATGCCGTCCAAGTTACTAGCCACAAAGAGCTGCTGGATGGGGCCTCTGCAGAGCGCGGTGGGCAGGGGAGGACCGCCAGTTCCCATCCCCGCGCTGCTCGCGGCCCGGCCGAATCCAGAGGAAAGGGGGAAGGGGAAGCGGTGGCAGCCAGCAATTCGCTAGAGAGCCACGGCGCTCTTGCAGTTTGCCCACTAATTACTATTAAGCCCTGTTCCTTTTTGTGTTCCAAGGGGCGTCTTCAATGTGGCACTGCTTCTTGGGCCTTTCATGCGGCTGGGCTAACCTCTGAATAGCAGGCTACCCCCCTTCTCCTCTTGCTACCTCTCTCTCCCTTTTTCTTTCCTCCTTTTGCTTTTCTGATAGTATTTTCTGTCCACGTTGTGTAAGGCCCTAAATGAATCTTGACTGCCCCTACGGCCGACTGGAGACACACAAAAGCGGCCCATTCCAGTGGCCACGGCGCCATTGTGTTCCCTAACAATGCACTAATTGGCGGTGACAATCGTGCGGCTGGGGAGGAAGAGGGGGCCGGGGGGGACATGGGTCTTTTCCAATCAGTGAGCTGGGTCAATAGAAAGAAGAGAAGCTGTGTTCGGAGCAAGACACGCTCTGCTCCCGGCTCTCCCGCACGCACGCCTCTACCAGTCCTCAGATCCCCCCAAATTCCTACAGAGAACAGCGAAGCTAATAATTGCAACGGGTGGCTACGCAGAGCAAGAGCTGTACAAACTAAGCGGCTCTCCTCAGTCTCCGAGGCTTTCTCACCATCCTGGAGGCCGAGGAGCTCATGTGCTGTGGACAACACTGAGATATTCATGGGAAAGAATCACACACAAAGCCGGGGGTGCTGCTCCTGCAGCACTCCGTGCTGGGCACACGTGCAAGAGTGTGTTCACTCCTGAACAAATGGAGCTTCAAAGCCCTCACTGTTGCACGAGGCTGGTGGGATGCAAGGTCAGGGCGCGCTACGGCTCCCTGCCAGGCCGCAGGGAGGACCTGAGGAGCGGGAGCCTGTGGTACTGCTGGGAAGAGGGGAGTGCACCTGGAGCACATCTTCAGCACCAGTGGAGCTGAGAACTGGAGGACTGAACGGGGCACCAGGTGATATGGGATTGAGGCTACTCATTGCCACTGCGGCACTGCCAGAACTTGGAGGAGGGACGAGTTCCTCCCAGTCTTAAACACAGATTCGGCTGGAGCGCGCTGGTGTACAGAGCCAGCTTTACAGTTCAGAGGCTGATATATCTGACATGAGAGACAGATTTCAGCCCCAGTCTTTAGCTGTAAAGGTACAGTCTGAGTCAGGAAATGGCATGGACAATGCTGTTGACACAGGATATGGCCACAGAGAGGAAGGCTCATATAGTTGCCTAGGCAGAAAATTAGCTCAGCCAGTTGAGAGACAAGGGGTCAGATGTTGAAGGGCGCAATACCTGCCAACTCATGTTTTGCAAACAGTCTGTACCAGCCCTCCCAGAAAAACAAAGGAGCACTATGGTTCCCAGCAGAGAAAGCAAGGCAAGCTGGGCCAGCAGCATCACTAAGGTTTATGAAGGCTTCCGAAAACTCTGTTCTCAACAGAAGTGTTTTTATTCTTATAGCTGGCTGGTTTTGGAGAAACATTATCCAGAGCAGGATCAGGAAGCAGAGTCTCCCAACCCTCAGCAGACAGCTATGAGGGGAACACTTCTGCTAAATGATTTGGTGGAAAAGAATGATCTTCATTTGGAAGGTAAAAGGAAAATGCATTGCCATGAAGTAGCATCTAACCGGAGGAGCACATCTAGTGGAACAGCAGTACTTCTCTGCAGCAGTACTTTCCTGCAGCAAGGCTAATAGGTCCCATGTATGAGCATGGCTTGGAGAATAAATGGTGCCACAACCCCAGAAGGGTAGCGATGAGTAGGGGCTACAAAGTGAAGCCGCAGACCCATGAACAGGCAGGCATTGCGTCTGGATCCAAACTCCTCAGTGCTATGACTGGCACTGGCATTTCAGTTCTCCACTGCATGAAAACACTGAGGTCAGCTACAAAGTCTGGTCCTGCAGCAAAAATGTTAAGAGGATGCCTACTGTGAGAAGTGGAGCTGTGACACCCTAGAGCTGAAAGTGTGCTGAGTCCAGGTTGTGCGATGCAGAAATCCTGGGACTCTGGACTCCTGTCCTTTTTAGCTTCACAGCCACACTTAAGCACAGTATTTTTCATAATGTTATCTTTCAGCTTTTATGGGTCCTTGTTAGCATTTCTATGAAACACAAAAGGGTATCTCAGTTCGGATACAAGCCTGCTCCCAGCAGAAACCTTCATCTCCACTGTCTGCAGGGCAGATTCATTAGGTTCCTAAAATTGGGAGTGGTAGTATTCTCCTGAAACAAAGCCATTGGTTACCTGCCCTGAACATAGCAAACGTGCCACTTCTGCTCGCTCTCCCCTTGCAGGCCTCCATGCAGCTCCTGTCGACAACGGAAACATTCTCACAGATTACCACTGGAGCTGGAAGAGGGCCTTATATAGATACTTCTTTGCCTTCCATTTGCCCTAAGCCCTTCAGAGAAGTACTTTATTGTTTTATGACAGTGCAGTAACACTTCACATAAATTTCGAAGCACACCTAACAATGTCAATACTGTGTAAATATCTGCAGTAGAGACCCATACTTTTATTGTAATTTCGCTCTTCTTTACCTGCTACCACCCAGGGTTAACTCTGTGCTGAATGCACATGCAGCCACTTCATTTTACAAGTAATCTGCCAATTTTATAAACTGCTGCAGCTCATGTCTCTAAACACTGAAAGCTCAGCTCTAGTTCTTTCAAAACTGCAGCTGTCGTTGAAGTCAGCAGAACTTGTATCTGCTTAAAGGATTGATCATGCCATCTGTTAAATCAGAGATGGACGTTCTTCAAAAGTGCAAGGTCCAAGTCAGAACAGGACATTTTGCAATAAGTACACAACAAACAACATCCACCCAAGCAATTGGGTTGCAAGCAATCACACGCCAATATCTGATGACTGAATGGTGCTGGGTTCTCAGTTCTTCTACCCTAACCTTGTTCCCACAGGGCTGTCCTTGGTTCACAGAAATCAGTAGGATTACTTACAGTGCAAAGCACAATTCAGTGAAGAGATATTCATTACATTTCAAGCCTTCATCACTATACTTTAGGTATGTCATAGATGAGATTAATTTATAACCTTTCATGCTATGAAAACAATTTAGACTGAACTGTGCCATGCACACTGATTACATCTATTACTTTCCTATGCACTCAGTAACTTGCACTTTCTTACATTTAAACAATGTTTAGCATTATTAACAATTCTTTCCTATTTGCCTGTAAGCACATCATATTGTATCTATATAATAAATATCTGGGAATTTTCAAGTCAGTCTAAAGTTCAGTCCTTAACACAAACTCTCATCTGACTTCTCTTGCTTTTTAGATGAGCCACATAACTTCATTTTTAATATCCGAGGCTAGTGTCTCGGGCTCAATGTAGAAAACAAAGAGTCACAATAAACATTACCAGATTTTTAGCATGTTTGCAGCCCCAATGACAAAGTTTATATTTGTCTATGCTTAAAATGGTTGGAATTTACTCCTACTTGCCTTGGAGACTTTGTCTGGTTTTACTTGTGACACCTGATTATCTGAGATGCTTTTCACCACCTTCTCATAGTGGTAATACTCAGACCTCTAGATGGAACCACTACTTCAGAGAGTATTTAGTCAAACAAGAACTATTTTAAAAAGACAGTCCAAAGCTATGTACAAACACTCCCAGAATATTTTCATTTGTCCTCAACATGTCTTTCACTGAAAAATTACATTGGCCCTCAGACCCGGAAGGGCCTTCTCTGTCCCTGAGGAAAGGAAGGAGCTAGATCCTCTGGAGGTTAATCTGTTGCTGTCATTGAGATTGCATCATACACACTACAGAAACTTGAAAATCTGAATGAAAAAAAAAAGTGTTTCTTAGAGCCCAGAGCACAGTTCTGGATAAGGAGCTTGTACTATTTTATTTAATTCAGATACTCTCCTCAAGACTTCTTAAATTTCTTTAATTTCCTCAAAGAAGGGCTATATTCTAGTTCTGCCATCTTTCAGAAAACTAGCTCCCTACAAAGAATCAAATACTGTTAATTTTTGTCTAAGAGCTAGAAATGTAACTTTTTAAAAAAGAACTGTCTTGACCTTTAAGAGAAGAACTTGATTTGGCATGGTCAGATGATATGAACTATAAAGTCACGCGTGGGACTTCGCCATATGAGATGATCAATATTCCTGGCTCAACCCCTTGCAAAGCATTTAGGTGCAGGGAGAACATAAAAGAACAAAATCCAAAAGGCTGTTAGATCTAAGGGGTTCTGAGATTTGTCCATGATATAATATCCCCAACTATCTAAGTTGATGTGATCAGCCTACGACACTGTCTCACCAGCATAAGGGGTGTCAAGCAGGACGAAAACATGATGGTTGGACACTCTGTGAATGCCAGTTTGTCCCCACTGCTCAGCATCAGAAGCAAACGCTTATTTTGCTTCTATTTTCCACAGGACCTGTAGGGCATGCTCCAATTCACAGTCTGACTGGTATATTTTGTGGCCTGCTGAGTTGATAAATTAACACAAAAGACTAATAGAAGGTTAACAGAAGTACTCATAACCTATGGCTTTTGTGGCATGCGTGTGCAGGGGTTAAGAATAGGGCTGCCAACGTAAGGTTTTGTTGGCAGACCTGCACTTCACTGGAGGGCATAGCTCTCATGTAATGACAATGTACAACAGGGAGAAAAATCCCAGCACTTCAGCTCCTGACGAAAACCAAAAGCAACAGCGCTTGAAACCGCAGCCCCAAGTTGTCTGTGACAGCTACTGGGGTATGTCCTTTCAATAACTCATTTCAGTGATGGGTTCATACACTGAAACAGAGCAAAACAGGGCGCTGAAGAAGAGGCAAAGAGGAGAAAAGCCATGGAGGGGACCAACAACACCCTTCTCCCCAGCCCCCCTCCAAGAAAAAAATCCTGAAAAAACAACCGAATTGCTCCTTCCATGGCTCCTTAGACCTCATAATCACTGCTCTGTGTTAATGCTTCCTTTCTAGCATTTCTTACAGAGTGAAGTGGGGAGGGGAGGTGGCAGTGAAAGCTGAAAAAGGTGTAATAACAGGATTTGCTCACCTTGGAAAGCAAATAAGGAGGAAGAGAAGGTCTTGCGCATGGTTTTCCTGTGTGTGGTCCTGGTCAAACATTAACCTGTTGCCTGCAGTCAATTCATCACAGAGATGTAGTCCAAAGGTGCCTGCAGGAGGAAGGATAGACATTCCTGGTAGACTTCTGGTCCTTCCGAGGAGCAGCAGGAGGGCAGTGAGGGAGGGGATGTGTCCTTCTCTTTGAAAGACAGGAGAGCATGGGACTGGGTTTGAATTTCTCTGGGGACCCTCATGCAGGGTACTTAGGTCTGAGAGCTATACCACAGTTCAACACCGAATCCACAGCCCTGGGGAGCTGCTGAAGCTTCTTACCTGGTGCACTGGGAGAAGCAGCCCCCAAGAACAGGAATTACACCTGCTCCTCCATCCTTCAGATGGAGAGCTGTCTAAGCAAGAAAGCGCTTACACCATGGGCAAAATCCTGTCCTCCCAGCCTTTCAGTGGGCCCTGCAGTGAGCTCAGAAGTACTTCCCTTACTTAGGGTCCAAGGCTTTTTAACCTGGAGCTTGCAGAAAAAGGTCCACATGGCAGCCACGCAGGGGGGAGCTGCCTCCCCATGGCTCCAATGAACTGCTTACCCAAAAGTGACCATCAACAACTCCCAGTAAGCTTTCCTGGAAGCCGTTGGAGCTCAGCACCTTTAAAAATCTGGGCATTTATGGCTTTCAAACACACCTGAGAGACTGAAGTGTAAATTCAAATGCACAAAGCTTGATGCAGTCACTGACGGCATTTCCAGAGACCTTCTGCCTCACACCCAATAAAAATATCATCATTTGCTCAGATTTTGAAGACTTTTACCAAGATCTAAGTATTTATAAGGAAACTAGCACTCTTACAAAACTTGTCCTGCACGTGATGCAGTACTCAGCAGAAGGCAGATTAAAAAGGAGAGGAGTAATTTTTTTGTAGTGTTTATTGAGAGATGCCTTTATACAGAAGGGACTGGTGCTCTGACGCTGTCGCAAGTGAACCCAAATAAACCTCACTCAAGTGTCAACAAGCAATTCAACTCATTGAATTTAAATTATGTTATTACACATCAATAATAAATTAAGACTATTGCCTAGTAGTTGCAGATAATTTAAACAAAATCCTTGTCAAAAGTAAAAAAAAAAAGAAAACAACAAAACAACAACAAAAAAACACAAAATAAACACAAGAACAATGAGACACATAATACCATTGCCACTAAACTAACAGATGGGGCAGCAGACACATATAATGGTTTTCAAAAAACTTATGGTACTGCAGGTGAGCTGGAGCAGCAGTGGGAAGTAAGCCCAGGCCAAAGGGGCCAGCACCAAACCCTGTGCACTCTCTGCCTATCATGCCTGGCTTCCCCCAGCCTCAAACTGCTTCAGCTTAACTGGTACTTATCTGGAAACTGCCTTTACCTCTTTAAACACACATTTTGCTCATTAATTCTTACTTTTGTTTAGCTCATGTACAGAAGGGCCTGGTGTAAGCCTACTTAGCATCAGAGGTATCAGTGCCACTCAAAATCAGCCTGAAAATACTTTAGTTGAAGCAAGATCGACTTCGTGGACAAGTGCATAAGCAAAACTGAAATAAATCCTTTCTCTACCAGAACAGTGCTATGCATTCAATGATTTACATTGGTTCAACACACAAATTAGAAAAAAATAAGTAACTGAGCCACTTATAGTTGTGTATGTGGACAAGATCTAATGGATGCTGGTCCTGGGCAGTTAATGGCCTTCCAGGCCTGTATTTCTCTAATACTGCCCACGAGCAGCATTCTGAGCTGACTTAATGGCCACCTTAGGGGACCAGGAAGAAACCTGCATATTAAGATATGACCCAAGCCAGTGTGTGTACACCAGGGTTTTCAAGTAAAGAAGGACTTTGCACACTATCTATCATCCAGGCTGTCTGCTCACTACACTATTAAGTGCAGGAAAAGCAGTGCCACTGCCAAACGAGGTTCCTGCTACTGGGGGGTCAAAAGTGGCCTTAAAAGATCCCAGTTAGTACAGACATGTGCCCAAGATGAACACACACAAGGATGTGTGTTAGCTGTAGACTTTAGCAAATAATGCTCAAATGTAAGCAGGTTAACTCTCTCCCTAAGATAACACTGACAAAACCCTCAACAGGTTAGCCTTCAGGAAACAAGGCTACATTAAAACTAAAATTTGAGGAAATGCCTTCACTGCCACAGACATGAACCCAGCTTTACCATGTGGGACCCTCTCATCACATGGCACAGGCCAGTCAGTTGTTCCAGGAGGAGCAAAGCTGCACATTACCTGATCCTGCTTTAATGCCCAGTGCTTGCCATTATTATATATCCACAGTTCTCACATTAGAAAATCTCATCTGAGGATGAAAAGAAGCCCAGCTAGTCTCCAAAATGTAAGTAATAAAAAACAATGTCCTCCTCCATGCCATCTTTTCTCACATTTCCCTCTCAAAGCACAGATAGTGAACAAATTTTATGGTAACCACTCCTAGTGAGATGGAAACTGCCATGAGCAAGGGTTTAGAGCTCTAACACCAAACGTGCTGCATCACGGCAGAGCATTCCTGACAAAATTCTTAACTGTTGAAAATTTAAGGCACCAAATTAAGCAAAAGTGAGGGGTTTCCATGCAGCTTGGCATCTTCAGAGCTGGTTTATACAGCCTGCAGAGCTTACTTCATGAGGACAGAACAAGCAAACTGATTTATTCAGCTGCCCCTGCAAAAGAGCATGTGCAGCCACAGGAGAGTTTCAGTTTAAGCCTACAAGTTAATCAAACAGCAGATTCAATAAGGAAATCCAAAACAGGAAGATAGAAACTAATATACATTACTGTAAGGCACTCCTACTGGGAAGGGAAAATTGGAAGGCAAATTATGAAGGAGAAAATGATCAAACTTGACTAGCTCAAAAGCAACGTAATCAGCTATGAAGCTGAAGCCTAGCTGTAGGCTCAGCACTGTGAGCCAAGGAAGGGACAGAGACAGAAAGAAAGAGGGGACTGGCTTGCAGCTGAACAGCAGAAACGAGAGATAAGATTATGATGATTATTCAATTACATTTCTTTTAGCGAGATCAACAGTCGGCTGCAATCTAGATCATGATCTTGGAAAGCCCAGGAAACTCAGTGGCTTCTGTTGCTACAGGGAAAAAGCAAAGTACAACTGTGCAACTTCCCCATCATCAGACATCCTGTTGTTTTTTTTTTTAAAGCCCTTCAGAACACCATCATAAATCTGTTATAATGCACACAAGATCCTAGTATTATTTATTAAGAGAAGCCTCAATATGAGCAGCTCTAGAGGTACTCTGACGACTCACTCCTTACAGGGCATACTGTGCAGAATGCAAGTTCCTCACCAAAAAGCATCTGCTCTCATATCAACCCTGCCACCAGGACACTGTGTCACACCACAAAACCATCATTTTTCACCAGCTAAGAGAGACAAAGAAAAGATTTCTGCATAGGGGACCTAAAGTTCTTGATCTGTAGATTGATAATAACAAAAAAGCTGCAG
Source organism: Numida meleagris (assembly GCF_002078875.1). Taxonomy (NCBI): domain Eukaryota; kingdom Metazoa; phylum Chordata; class Aves; order Galliformes; family Numididae; genus Numida; species Numida meleagris. The sequence continues at coordinate 45,962,420 of NC_034413.1, read as the reverse complement.
TTTGCACCCCCTAGGTCAGTCTTTATCTACACTAAAATAGAAAGTTGGGTTAAAGAGGAAAAGAAAGTGAACTGAGTTTATCCACAGTATCCTGCATTAAATAATCTCAGACTAACTAAACTGAGATGATAATTTTCTAAGTAGTTGTAAAGTCAGGCTACAGTCCCTTGCAGTGAAGTGCTCTATTTCTACAGTGATTTATAAGTTCTGTACAACCAAGTAAAAGCAGTAACTGGATCTACAGATCAACTCCTCCTCCTTAAGTAAAGGAAGCACTTTCTTTGTGAAGGAGACAAACAGCACATTTTATTTTTGATTCACAATGAAATGCTACTGTTCAAATTTATTTCTTGCATGGGTAGGATGGGATTAGAAGCATGTATACACAAATTCCATCTCTGCGTATGTGTGTGGGGGACAGGTGTGCACCACTTGGAAAGACCCTAGGTACTTTTCCAGCTGGTGCCCACCTAGAAGTCTGCAGAGCAGAGCACGTGCAGGCTGCAGAATGGGAAAACAGTACACTGGGGACCAGTGTGCACCACTACATTACATTATTGCAGCAGAGACAGCCATGCGATACAGTGTTATCCAAAATCCAAACAACCTACAGAAGCATGGATTGTGTTCCCAGCAAGCAGGAAAACCAACCTTTTGAGGTCTTTCAAGTATTAGCAACATGAGTGGTAGTTTCTGTTTATTCTTTCACCCTGCAGTCCTAAAAGTTGAACAAGGCTTATTCTTACATCACCAACAATTCCTGAAGGCAGGACTGGGCCTTTATGCTCTTGAAAGGCAGAAACAGAAGAATGCATCCTACTCATCCATATGGAATAACTTCTTTTGGATAGGAGCTAGGCATCCCTGAGAGGAAAGCATCCATTTTACAGTCTGCTCCTATAGCTACAGGAAGAAGCCATATTACTTTTTCAAGGTGGAAAAACGCATCCGTTTTAGAAGCTGTCTCATTTACAACTACACTGGATTAAAAAAAAAAAAAGAATCCGATGTATATTGTACATTACCCATTCACAAAAAGCTTTGGGTGCTGCCAGCATATCAAAAAATATGCTTTTGCTCTGCTCTTTGCCTTTAGCAATGCAGTGGTTCCAGACTCACCACTAATTCCAATGAGTTTTCTGACGACAAGTGCTTTTTTTCCCCTCTAAATCTCAGATAACAAAGTAACACTGTTCTGCAGTAGCTGCACACATTGAGAGCAACTCCAAAGATGTCCATTGTTATTCCAGAATTTAACTAGAATATCTAGCCACCCACATCACTGACACTTTAGATATCACGTCATCTATAAAAGTAATCAATACTTTGCAACACCTAAAACACGATTCCTTGATGCTGTAGGGTATTCCACAGTGCACACAAGAATGCTTTTCTAAATCAGAACATAAACTAGTGCTATAAAGTATCTTAAATTCCAAAGCATTATGGCATGGAAAACGTAACTTTTTTTTTTCTTTAATGACCCATCATTACATCTAGAGCTAATTCAAAATAGTACCTGCCAGATTCCGTCAGTCTGAGCTACTGGCTTTGCCACAGGACTGGTTGTAGTGACACACACTGAAAAACGTGGGAGTGTACTGTTTATTCAGCCAGTACCACTGTAGTTCCTGTTTACATGACTAATTCCACAAGACTTGCTCAATGTTTGCATATACGAACACGCAGGGAGTTCTTCATGTGGGAATGGGCTTGGAAGGAACATTATATCCTTAAGGATGACAGCTGAAAGTAACTCATTTCACATGAAGAACAGTGAGCTGCGTGAAACACAGATGTCCCTGTGTAAGGGAAGTATTAATTTTAGTGACAAAAGTGCATCATTCACCAAGTTTATTAAATATAGGAATCCCTATACTACTCTGCCAAGAGCATGGAAAAACCCTCACTTCCTTCCAAAGAGTCCCACTGGGAGAAAGACTTCTGGAAAAGAAAGGCACTGGTTGTCTAGTGTATACAGATATAAACATGCTTCTATATATATAGCAGTTGTGCTGAAATATGAGAAAGCTCAGATTCAGCTACTTTCTTCACTGGAGGTTGGAAGAGGCAACCACTTACACTCCAGTACAAGGCAGTTTGTTTGTAGCTTTCTACTCTCTAACGTAAGCATGATGTACCCTGTTCTTTTATTTAAAATACTTAGCAATTAGTGAGCTGCTTCAATGATCAAGACTGCTTTCTGCCTTGAATACAACAGCCTGTATATTATATAGGAAGCAAAGATCAGTATTCTTCATTTTAACAAACCTATGTGAGAGAAGAAAAATGCACATGCATGTGACTAGCTTTTTTCTTCTGAAACCATATTTGCTTTCTGTATATATATATATGTGAATGCATTAATATGTATGTAATACACATATTACCGCAGGGTCTGGAGAAAAAGTTAAGAATATGAGTTGGAGTGACGAAGATCTCTAAGTCTTCACTGAAGGTGAAATCACACGAACTGAACACTATCAGCAATGATATACATCTCTGCAATCAAATCCATCACATACTTCTCTTTCATAATATATGTAATTTATCATGTTTAGTACTTCCCTGTGTTCCACGTGTATGAGGCAGAACCATACCTCAAGGAAGTTTGCTCTCTACTAGAGAAGTATAAAATCCCCTAGAGCTCCCAGAGAATTCAAGACACACACTGCAGATGAACACAGCAAACTAACGTTTCACAATTTTGGAGGTATCTTCTAGGTAACTTGGGCAAGAACACTTTTCCAACTATTGGTCTAGTAGGTTCAAGTCAGAGGAACATGCAAAGTAAATTTCACCTGACAAAAACAAAACCAACGTGGACAGTTAAAACTTTTTCAAACATGAGACTAGCAAGAGGCTGGAATGTCAAGTTACCAGAGATAAGGATGTGACCCCACACAGATCAGAAATAAGCAGTGTAAAGCAGAACAGACTTTGGTGACACAGCTTGACAGATATATTCAGCATGAACAAAAACCAGCAGAAAGTACCCTGCTAATCTGCTTATGTAATATTCCACTGGGGTGGTTATAAATACATAAACACAGCTAAAGAAATAATTCTGCATCTTACGCTAGCAAACATCCTGAATAAGGTTTGATGGGAGATAGTTTTCTTTCCTCCGGAAGGAGTGACATGTAAATACACTGATCTTTTAAAAATAGCTCTCTGGAAACACAAGGAAACGGAACCGTGTGTCCATATCAAAAGGAACAAGTGGGCTTAAAATCATTCCTGCCCTATGGAGTTCTGGGACACACTTTACCAGAAGCTCTGCCAAGACTAATAATAAATAATACACATAAATAAGTAGATGATCGGTCAATTCTAAATGAACATCATCAAAAATAATGCATTAACGGCAGCAAGTACTTTCTGCCTTGAGGAAGTCTTCTCCAGAGGTGGAAAATAAAAAGATAGGTGCTTAATTAGCTAGACATAAAGCATTTCAAGTAAACCATGTTTTGTATCAGAGCTAGTGGCTGAACTTCAATGCAAAATGCAGTTTAGCCACTGATAATCCAAAGCCAACAAGTCTTTATGGTGACTTTGCCAGCTACTATTCATAGCTGAAGATGATCAATATTATTTTGCAAAAGATTTCTGCCCGGCTAAGCTGAGAGGTTGCTTGAGCTGGCAGCTGGGGAAGAGGTTCTCTTCAGGCTGGCCACTGCATTAAGGAATTCATGTGTTCTGATATGACAACTCAAACATGTTGCAAGACTCTTCAAAGTTTTCATCCATATTCAGTCGCCTCCAGAAGGATTTCTGCTTCTTCTGCAATTCTTTCCGCACACACCTGGGGCATGGTACAGCCTTCACTTTGCATTCAGAGTGGAAGACAGCACCACAGCTTTCACACCTGCAAACACAAATTAGTGTCAAAACTGAATGACAAAATAAGACCAGAGCATGCAATGGACTTCACGTGGACTGTGCACAGTAGACATTCCTTCAAACAGTTCTGGTAGCTCAAAGAGTGCTACGTTTCAAAAGAGTGTAGTATCAAAAGGCAGTGTCTTGCTCACATCTCTGCTGGTGTAAAGCTACTCAGGACTACTTGCATCCATATGTACTTGGTGAGAATCTGTCCCGGTGCTTCTCCTTCACCTTACAAGAATTAATATTATCTCTTCTTATTAATTAGCATTCGGGTTATCACAGAATAGATATTTTTGATTTACAAAAGAAAAGTTTGCTACTTTGGTTTAATGAAGAATAACATTATCCATTTCCAATAAAATACATTTCAGCATTTGGAACAGTCAAGATATGAGAGTTTTGTCAACGAAGTTCCAGGGGTCAGCTGTTCTGGAAGGAGTGAAACAATCAAGTCCACTTCAACAGCAGGAAAAGATGTCATTCCATACAGTAAAAATGAAACAGAGAATGGCAGGAAGTATTTTCTGCTGTGTCCCACAGAAGACCAGGCTAGATGGTAATGGATGTAATGTCATAGCAGATCAAGGCTCCAATTCTACATAGCTATGGAGCAATGAAATATCTGGCAATCGTGGAGTGAACTAGAGCTGAACAGATGAGCATTCTCAGCTTTTCAATGCAAGTAACTGTAAAATGACAAGTAAGTCACCGTATTACTGAAGCTCCATAACCAAATGAAAATAAATAAACAAACAGATGACAGTGTCAGAAGTACAAAGTCTTAGATTACAGTTGTGTAATCAAAGAAAGCAACAAAACATCAAACTTTAGAACAGTTCTTAAATATAAATGAGGAGTACTGGTCAGTCTGGTGATTTTTGTGGAGAGTCTTGCAATGCCTCATTCTCCTTATCCACAGCTACTGTAGTCAAACGACTATACAAGAAACTTGGCATCCACTGTTATATTCTTACTGGTTTTTTTTGTTTGTTGAGGGAGTTTTCTTTCTTTTTATTAGAAATAAGGTTAAAGTTATCAAGATTGTAAAAAAAAATGAAAATATGAAGCAACAAGCCTCAAATGCTGAGAAGCCATAAGGCAAATAAAAGCCACTTTTAAAACAAATTGCACTATTTGGTATGCAGTCAGGAAAGACTTATGGAGAACTCCGTAAGCTAACAAACTTGATTTGTTAACTACAATAGCTGCATCTGCATTTCACCTATAACTTGTTGAAAGTGGTTCTTAAGCTGACTTTAGGTTTTATATCTGGGTCCAAGGACGGTCTAAATTTTAGTAACAGATGAGCTTTGAGAAGGCTATACAGAGGTCTGGAGAGGCAGATTTCTAACTAGCATAAATTGACAGAATTCAACTAGCAAGGTTAAAGAACTTACGTATAATGCTAACTGCTATGCTCAGGTGCACTAGAACTTGACATACTCGTATTAATGTGTTCAGCTAGTGACTCTGAAACTGTTTTTGAAGCAAGAAACTGTCTCACACAGAGATATTTCTTTCTGAGCACACAAATGATGAAGTATGTTATGGCTCTGATCCAGTGAAGCACGTAAACATGTGCTTGCGACTAGCATCACAGAGATTTCCTTGTGATTACTGATTCGAGTAAAATTAAGCATGCGCTTATGTGCTTTGCTGGACTGGGATCTCTACCAACAGACACACTAATGGATGAAGGAAAGACAGAGAGGACAGACGTGTCTTTAAAACTTTACATCATTCTGACCTGACACTAATGGTGATTTTATCAAGTAATGCTCCCTTGTTAGTCAGCAATTTGCTGCACTCTGGAAGTTGCTAGAGGATAATGATTGATGAGCAGTGTAATTTTGTGCTTTTTCACTGCCACTCCCTATGCTCATTCAGTATTTCTCCACAGCACTTGATGAGGTGACAAAACTTATCAAAATTTGCTGCTAGAATGGTTGCCAGAAGGATTAAAGAGGAGTCAGCACACCTGCTCCTCCCAAGGAAAGGCCATCAACAGAGAAAACAATGATTTACGATGTTTAAATTAATATGAATTCATGTTTCAGAAGTAAACACAGTGGAAAAAAGTAACAAACTTCTTTCATCCTGCTCAAAACCAAAAGGGAGAAAAAAAAGTCTGCAGTTATTTATTAGTGGTGGAACAACAGCCGAAGCTCTGACTGGGTGGGACCCCACACTATGAGGCACCTCAGCAGAGGCAGTGCAAACAACCAGCCCTGCATCTCACAGTCCGCAGCACTGCTTCACTGTAGAAGAGCCTGGAAAAGCCTGAAGAACAGAGCTCTGAGGTGAAGTACAAAGCTACCTCTTGCTCTCCAGAGGGACAGGGAGGGAGGATGTCTAAGCGAGCTTTTCCTGTATAGTTCTATCTCCTCACTGCTGAAGAAACTCAGTCACATGAGGCTAAAGTTGAACCTGCTCTGTATTTGCATGAATGGTAGATTACTCCTTGCCCAAGCCATCTGTGCCTTTGCTTTTCATTGTACCAAATAGAGTCAGTTTCAAATGATCCTGGTAATTTCAAATGGTTGACCATCCCCAATCTCACTGGGAGAAAATTTTCAGTGATAAAAAAAACCCACCACATTATATTCCATTTTAGAATATCGCAAGCAGATTTCTTCTTTAATCCTGAAGTCGAATTTTGTCTCCATTGTAGCATCAAAAATGGAAGGGCCATTAGTGCTAAGAACAGTCTGCTGTTCCTGCTTCATCAGGTGTTCTGAAGACTTTTCCTTGTCATGAAGAACTTGAACAGACAGACACTGCTCTTCAAATAATATATTTGCGTATCTAACAGCACAAACTTCTTTCTCCATGTGTTATCATAACAGAGGCGACAAATCCTAGAAAAGCAGCAACAGAGGTCTCTCTCTCACTCAAATGATTTGATGGAACATGCAGGACTTGCAGGTTCAGATGGTTACACACTGGCAGAGTATCTCTCAAGAGTGCAGGAATCTGCACTCCATAAGGCTTATCAGGCACTAAAGTGCATATTAGTGCTGAGCTGCACTTAGGTGTTGATCCCATATTCAGTTCTGCATCACTATGTTTGGAGTTGCAGAGCTTGCACTTAAAGGCATTGGTAAGCTCTGTCCCTGCGATTAGACTGACATTTTTCCCTTTGTGCACAGCTCCAAGTAAGCTCCTTTCTGATGACACTGGTGCTTTTACACATGCAAAAACTCAAATACCGAGTGCAACAACTTAATTGCTCCATCAATTGCCTTTCTGCTGAAACGCCACCAGGAAGCTATGGGTACAATGATGAGGAAAGCAAAGAAAAGAATCCAGGAGCTGGATTAGCAGCAGCTGTACTTTGTGAAGGGAACAGCAGCACCTGTGTTAGGAAAAAAAGGGTGTTCCACATGCACTTCTAAATTGATACTCCCTTTTGAAAACTGATCTCACAAAGCTATTTCTAAGCCTTTCTTCATATTCTTTTGTAGAGTTTTTGACAGAAAAAACAGCATAGGTGGAGTACACAAACAAAAAAAAAAAAAGACAAGAACTACCTTTGCTACTTTTTAAGAAGGTAGAGAACAAAATTATAAAAAGCAGCTTTTTTCAGGCTGGCAAACTGGATATCTGGACAAAAGTAAGCACATAGATGCCTTTACCTGGCTAAACACTTCCCTGATGAAGGACGAAGAAAAATGTCAGTCTTCCTGCCTGTAACTGCTAGCCAGCTGTTACTGAGACCACTACCAAGGACTGTTCTCTGACTCTCTAAAACCAGTCTACAACTAGCTCTTCACATGCGAGTTTCACAGTTTTTTCTTCACTGTTGTTTTCAAGCCTCAGTGTGCCCAAATGCTTTTGTTTTCCGGGAAAAAAAAATACATTTCATGGTCTACAAAAGGCTTACATAATAGTTACTACACATAGTCATTTTTTCCTTAAACCTCATTGTTTTCATAGGTCGTTTATGGTTCAGGTACTACTTCTGTATCTCCACTTCTTTGGCTAGAGGCCAAGAAATGTCTGCATCTTTTGTGAAATTTCTATATACCTCAGTTAATAATACGATGGGTCCGCAGCCATTCAGGCTTTTCTCATTTCCTTATGTAGTAAATGACACTGCACATTAATAGCATCTTGCTATTTCTCAAACATTATCTGAAGAATTGGTGAACATTGACTGTTATTCACATAATGACTTTCAGCCTCCTTAGACAGCATCTGAAACAGCTTCCTCTCTATTTTGGTGTTTTCTCTCTTTTCTCTTTTTCTTGACCAACTCAATTTCTCTTAAGATTATAAAGGGTGTTTCATGTTTTAAGGATATTTTACTTGTTTGAAAACTGGAGTAAAAGTGCAGAGAATTATTCATTTCTCTAAATAATTTCTATTGCATTGAAAAGTGTGTTAAGAGAAAGGCCAAAGCTTTCCATAGCCAGACAAGCTAGACAGGCATTATAATGCTCTTCTTATTATTACTTGTTACAAAGAAAAGCCTTTCTACATTAAAAGCACAAAACCACTCCTTGTGTGCTGAAGAAATGCTCACATTATTATCTAAGTCTGGATATTCAAAACATATGCATGTCAATTTTTGGTAAACTGTAAATTCTGGTAAATTGTTTTCATGCTTCCCTCACATTTCACAGTCTTATGGGTCAAGTAATTCTAGATTCTGTTCTACCAATTGATCATACTTCTACTTCTCCCTACACTGCGCCATTATCCAGGTCCTCATGGGTATGGTCAGGTGCCCGAAGAGGGGGTGCAACACAAAGAGGACTGCCTCAAAGAGCTTCCAACTTAAACAGACAAAATAAACTAGGGATGATCAACTCATGACCCACAATGTAATGTGAAAGACAGTTTTGTCTTCTAGGAACCTTACAGGTTGGCAAGATAACCATTGTGACTGCTGGGATGAAACTGCTGGGACCAGCAAGGTTTATTAGGATGGCTTTAGTACCACAGCACATGGGCTGCACCAGTCTGGCTTCCAAATTCCAAGCCGGGTATCAAAGCAGACCACGGCTATACTGTTCAGCCCTGGAATGAACAAACAGTGGATGACAGATAGACCACTATTCCTGTTTCACAAATAGGAAACAATAGGGAAGGTGAACGGCCTTGCTTAAGGTAAGCCAGAAGCAATTGTCTCCCTTGTCTCACTGCAGCACCATATTCACCTGCCATCCTTTCCCTTCTAGTTTTATACACTAACTTAATTTTCTTTTTCCACAGTACAGCCACTTCCTCTGTGCCAAGCCTTACACACATTTACTCAAATGAGTAATTTACTCACTTTGAGTATTTACTCAAAAGGAATTTCAGTAAGGATTTGATGTAGGAGCCCTTAATTGCCTAAAACTCTTCGGATTATTATTTTTCTTCCCTCTTGCAGAGTATAAACAAGAAAAAAATCAGAGTTGTTCATTATACTTTCCTTAGATTATGTTATACTTTCACTATGAACCGTAAATATTAAGCTATTTTTAACTTGGTTACTAAGAAAAACAACTGACAGAGCAAACCACAGTAGCTTAAAGAAAACTTGCCTAGGATTCCAGCATGAACAGCATCCCACACAATCCACACGTGCATGTCTGCAAGGTATTTCTGAATTGCTCAGCTGAGAGTATTGCAAGTGTGCCCTTCAGAACTCTTAAGAGACTTTAGAAGAACACAAGGAAAAAGAAAATGGACTAGACTGTGTTCACTTGCAACACAAAAAAAGCCTCAAAGGCAATCAATGCCTGACACACACGTGCAACAATATTATTACTGTTGCCTAGGAACCATGGCAACAAGCCTGCCAAAGGCCGGACGCTGATGTAGTAAATGAATGGAAGAAAGTTGGCAGTGATATGGCATTGATTTGTCCCTATAAGGATCTTGTTAGGATAATGCCTTTTATGACACACTTATAGCCTATCCAGTCCCTGAAATCTGAAATAATTACATCCGAAATTCAGTGCTCAGGGAACTAGTACAAATAGAAACGGTGATCCAAAGCATAATTGTATTTTTCATTTCTATATAGCTCCTTGTCAGGGAGTTACTCTTAGTAGTGCCACACTGAGATGGCTGAATAACATGCTACCCAGTGTCTCTGCATGAAAACTGCAAGTCCAGCATCAACGCTCCCTTATAACCAGCATGAGTCAGAGTGAGCCCCTTGCTGAAGTGTCCCAAGCAGGCAGGAGTGTGAATGAATGAAGAACTCTTCCCCAGTTTGGCTGCCCATGGTGTCCTAGGTGCTCCCCATCCACACCTATGTCTCCGCCCTTGTTCTGTCAGGCCAGCAACCTCTGCCAACATCAACTACATTCAACTGAGGAGGACAGAGATATGAAAGCCCCATAAACGAGGGGAAAAACAGGCAGCTCACAAGAGGGGACAGAAGACCACTAGTGTCTCACTGGCAGCAGGGAAAGCCTCAGTGTCAACTCCTCTCTTACCAGATCCAGAACAATCAAAGAGAGGAAAGAAAATGCCCAGCAGGCCTTCATTTTGGGTGCTCACAGAACAATTTGCTACAGGCAAGGGCTGAACCAGAATAGTTTGATTTAACCACCTGCTATCATCCCCTGACAGTTGCATACAAAGGCTGAGTTACAACACTGACGCGCGCCAGTGGGGTCATGCAGGAGCAAAAACATCCTGCAGTTCTCAGATCCCTCTCTACAGAGCTCCGTTGCTCCGGATTAAGGAGGAAAGTGTGTCCCTAGCTCCCCTCCAGCTATGGCTGCAGGGATTTATGCTACACTTATCTACGTATATTTCCATACTTGTGTCCAGCTAGAGAATTAAGGACTGATCGTCCACCTCAGCACTGCACTCTCATGTTGTCAAAGTCCAAAGATACCAAGCCAAGTAACGTGGTCTGAACACAGAAATCCACAAGAAGTCTGTAAAGGGACAGTAAAATCAGTATTAATGCATTTTTTGTGATACTGTGATTACATTTTAGTCAGTGGAGATTAATCACTTTGGAAGGGAGAAAACCCCTACATACGCACTGCCTGCAAACCAGTGAAGATACAGAAATGCCACAAAGATTCAAGTATTTACACAGCTCAGAGCTATATACCTTTTGCCTCTGCCAGCTGCCACACCATGACATGAAACTCTTCTACCTGTCCTATTATTAATGCACTGTATTCACCAAGTGGTGGTTGAAGACCTAAAAACAGAGCCAGGTAATACTATCAACAGTTGTATTAACGTATTGCCCACAACCATCACAATCTGATTACATGACTCGTCAGTTTTACATTTTTCTGTAAGTCTCATGTCTTGGAATCTTGCGATTAAGTTAGGATTTTGCTTTTATTAAGAAAAAGGCAATTGCACTTAAGATTTCATAGCTCTGCTGTAATGCTGAAGACACGTCTATATGGACCATAGATGGAAAAAAAGGAACCTTTTTTTTTCTTAAGGTAATCTTAGAATTTCCAAACACTTAAGAGCTGTAGTGTTGACTTTTAGAGGTATTTGAAAAGTTGGTGTCTGATCAGCAAGAAACCTTGCTTGTGAAATGGTGAAGGTCTATCTTAAAAGAGGATTTTGCATGAGGAAGGAAGAGGAAATTAGAAGGTCTTGACCAGCATGTGGGAAATCTAGAGCAAGGAAGAAGGCACAGGAAGGAAGTCATAAAACAGTAACGGGAAGTGAAATGGCTGCCATGCCCAGCCAGGGGGAAAGTGCACCAGGCAGCACTGCAGAGGCCTTCCTGCTTGAAATTAAGGGCCTACTTTTTTGCAGAACCTTCTAATTCACACCAATCTGATGAGAGGTAGGAAAAACTGATCTCTAAAGCTAATCCAGATCCTAAGCTAAGCCTGTATATTCTCTTTCTTTTAATGCATTCTAGATAAAATTACTGCAATGATCTGCACAGACAAAAATCAGATTTCGTCCAGCAGATTTTGGCTCATTTTGACAGATTCAATAGAAATCACATAATGAAGATAATTTAGCATCTACTTAGGTGCCTATGTTTCTTTGTGCTGAGCAGATTGCTCCAGGATGCTTTGAACAAGCTTTTTACACTGTCAACATCCAGTGAACTTAACTCTTTCACAAACCAAGTACCAAAGCACAGCTCAAGGGAACTGGGTCTAGGGAAGGGCTGTCTAGCACAAAACAAACCTAAGCAATAGGGAAAACTATGTAATTCAAGTGATGCCTTTCACTTCTGCCAGGGTATTTTCTGGCAACGCTCTGTGCTGTATATTTCAATCTCTCCACCTACTATCTAACTTTCTCCCAAATGCTCAGAGCTGTTTTTGTCCAGTGACACAGCATCCACAACACAGCTGCAATCTTGCAAAAACTATGGCATGTGTATAAAGCTAAGCACAGCCCCGGAGGCCTTAGTAAGACATTTTGTGACTTGTAAGTTAAGTACATTCACAGGTCTTATCAGGATGGTGGCCAAAGATTATAGAGGCATCCAAGCTGGTTCATATAGTTAAGCCTGTTCTGTGGCATGCCTATTTTAAACTTGTGTCTTCTGGTTTGTATCTTTAAAGGGCTACATGTCTTAACTGATCTTCAGAACAAACTAACTTCACAAAGTGAAAACAGTTTAGCCTTGATAAATGAATACAAACACAAAAGAACCATTCTCCTCCGTTCACATGCATCCAGAAGCACAACATAAAAGGTAAGGAATTGACTCGCCAGGCCTTAACCAAGCAAGTAGCTTTACCAGTGAAACGCAGCACGTTTGCCTATGAGGGTAGTCACTAGGATGGCAGCACACAGGCAAGATCATAACTTTATTAACTGAGTAGCGCGTAATAACCTTAATCACCCAATTATTTAATTAGACAGAAAATTTTAATGAATAATTCAATTCTTATTCCAAAGGTATTTTTCTCATTATTCTTTAAGATTTAACAATTTAACACTTGTTAAAGAATGTTCTAGGTCATAAAACAAATGGGGCTACATATCATAAACAACTATATCACTACACAGATATCTTTTTCCCCAATTCTACCATTATTTTTTATTTTAAGATACACTACATTAATGAAGAACAAGCAATACTAGGAAAACTTGAGGGGCAGTGCCCAACTGCTAACAAACTTAGCTGAAGATATAAAACGGGAGGCTGATGTTCAAGCTGCTTCAGTTGCCAGAGCTCCAGCAATCAACATACAGAGATGTGAGAGTTTACGTTAGCTGGCTGTTTGCTCCTTGAAACGTGTAATTAACTCAGTAGGCTTTAAATATAGCCTTCACGATTTAAAGGTCTTCAGAAAGAAGCATAATTTGTGAAATTTAGGAAGAATCCAGATGAATTTGTATAAAGACTTGAAAGAAAGACAAAGGAGGAAAGTAGGAGACAGGAATCAGATTAGAAGAGGCAACCAAAAGGATGGGTCAATTAAAAAAAAAATTGTTTAACTACTGAATCATGGCTTTCATTAAGCTCTGTGCAGAATGTCCACCTCCCAAGAAAAGCCACAGAAAGGAAATATCATTAGAAAGCTTATGACTTTGTGAGCCCACCCTTACATTCAAGGCAGCAAACTGTTGCTCTGTATTGTTGAGCAGGATGTAAAGAGTGCCAAGCACAGCCCACAGACACGCTAATTAAGTGAACTGATTGTGTTTGTTTTGGAACCTTTGCCAACAAAGGAATGTGTCATGCTGATTAGTGAGAGAAGGGTATGTAATATATGTGTATTCAAACCCTGAGGAGTGCATAACCCAGGTATTCACTCTGTTTGCTCAAGGACTGACAAAAATTACTTTTAAGCAAATAACCTGACCAACGAGAAACTCCAGCCCTCAAGAGGGGCCCCCCTTTTCTCTGAGATATACCTATCTAAAGAAGACCCATCCTTCATAAATTCCTACTGAAGACTACTCTAGAAAGTGTGGGGAAGGTTTTGGAGATAAATGATCTCTCAAAGCTGACCCAAGAGACCACAAGGATGGAAAGGCAACAGCCATCTGATAACCACCTCAGAACTGTACTGGTTTCCCTGACAGCTGCCACTCTTCTCTCCAAAGCACAAGGAAAGTAAGGGAGGTAGCCAGGAAAACAAGTGCCAACTCAACACAGACACGCACACAAACTGACTTCCCTTTTCAAACATTCATCACAGAGGTGAAGTTTGGAAAAGCTGCACCCACTTTCAAATATTTCCAAACCAAGAGCTGAGTTTGCTGGTAGAATTAACAGAAAGTTCAGAAGTGAATGACTAACACGTGATAACGTGGAAAGAGGGTCTTCAGAGCTCTGCTACTCGTCCCTCCTTAACTCAGCAGCTACAACCATGGTAATTCCAAGTCTAGGTGGTCCTGAGTATAAAATGTGAGTACTGTGCTGTAGACAGCAATCCCAGAAAACCAAGACCTTTGCCCATGTCTAACTAGCCTCCCTATGTTATACCTGAGCACCTGAGAAAACTCTCTGATCTGTGTAAGATGGCTACAAATGTGAAAACTCTTCCTGGGCCTTTCCTTCAGAGCTTTCCAATGACAAAATAGCACAGTAACGTACACAAGCTTATCTGTCATAATGACTTGTCCCTGGCCTAAAGGCAGAAAAGAGTAAAAATATGGGACTGTCATAATCTGGTTAGCTTCACAGATATGCATGTGCCCGCATGAGTAGTAATGCAATGAGAAAACTAACAAAGGGAAACAGAAAATGCTAAGGACAAAAGGTTTAGCAATAAGGAGTACAAAGGAAACAAGCAAAATGACCTCTGACAAAATGAGAAAGAGAAATATCGAAGAACCATTCATGCTGACTGTGTTTCAATTAAAATCATTAAAGAAGATGTTGTCTTTGGCATGACATCAACCACATTTGTGAAACATGAACAAAAGTCCTTTCTGGCTTCTAATTCACATAAAAACAGGAGCTAGAGCAGCTTCTTTTGCCTTTCACTGAACTACTGACAAATACCATTTGATTCTAGAAGGTTTTAAACCCTAATTTGCAAGGTAAGACAGATCTCAGCTGAAGGGTAGGGAAACAATATACATCCAACAATGTTTTTGTGACCAAAAATACGCAGGCAAATCAAACACACAGATACTTCAGGTAAACTTGTCTTCTCAAATGCTCTTACATTTTCTCATCAATCTTCAATTGCTTTTTATACAGTCTAAATAAGCATCTGATGCTTTATACATCTCAGTCTCTTTTTAACTCAGCCTATCTCACCAAGCACCCTCACATACATTCTTTACTGAAAACTGTTTGTAGAGCTCAGCTGCACACCTTGTTTAGCTTATGCTCCCTGCTTTGTCAATGCATTTTGTAGAATGAGAATCTGGAGAAAGAATGTGCAAGTAGTCATTGAAAGTCAGGTCAGGCTGAAAACCCCCAAAGAGGAGTCCTTGGCTACTTGTAATTTAACATCTTTGTACACACAGGGGAATCAGGTTCTTAAGGAAGCCCTTTTAAAAGGCTGCTCCTGATTGTTTCCAAAGGTGGCTCTTCAATTTTTTTTCTTTTCAGTGGAACTCTTTGGAAAACAAATTAAAATGACTATTTTTGAAACAACCAATAAGTACTTATCTGTGGAGGAATGTGGTGCTGTCAGATACAGTCTTTCTGTTGAGTTAAAAAAAATTCCCCTTCATTTAAAATCCAAGATATGCTTGAAAAAGAATAGTAATACTGCTGCACTGCTGAGTCTACTCTGATTTCCTGCATTTTGCTTTTAGATCTTCCATGCAACTCCTGTCCCTAATTTGGCATCCAGTACTCCATTTAATATGAAATAAATGTTTGTGGATTTAACTTAGTGCTAGGCATATACTTACATGTATTATGTAACTACCTGAGAACAGCTGTCATTAAAAGAAGGGGAAAAAAAACAACTTGCATGTATACAAAGAGGAGTATGCACAGAGAAAATGAAGAATTACCCATAACATTTCACAGAGAAAACATTCCAGAATAGATGGTTATTGCTTTACAACATACAGTCCCAGTACATCATGGGCCCAGTGACATCAGATACTGGAAAGATCCCTGTGATCATACCAGAGAATCCATTTAGTGTTTTAGGACACTTTGCAAGCTCAGAAAACTTTCAGTAAATCACACAGTGTGATTTTACTGGGGAATCTTCCCATCTCAAGCAGCTGTTCTGGAACTTGCAGTGCTTTGGGAAGTAGTTC
The DNA here is from genome assembly GCF_002078875.1 of Numida meleagris. Lineage (NCBI taxonomy): Eukaryota > Metazoa > Chordata > Aves > Galliformes > Numididae > Numida > Numida meleagris. The sequence continues at coordinate 45,946,397 of NC_034413.1, read as the reverse complement.
TTCCCATCTGCATCCAAGCCTGTGGCATCTCTGGGCCAGGAACCTTGTGCAGCTGCACAGGAATGTGAATTAGTCAAATCCAGACTCCAGTTATTAAAAAAAAAGAGGCCATGAGGCTGAGAATCCACTAGGATATGTTAGGTGAGTCAAATGTTAATTTCATTACAGTACCTGCTTGTAGAAATGTCTTCAAAGGGGTAAAGAATTTCTCCGTTGTTACAAATCTCACAGATGAATCCCTTTTGACTACAAAGACTGCAGCTATACACATGAGAGGTAGCAAACTTGATCACCTTCCCCAAGAAAGGAGCCAGCTTTCCTTCAATAACCTGAAATAAGATGACATTATATGAACCCATAAAAATGACCAGAACTTCCTGAAAGACTGAAAAAATGTTAATATAGAAACACAGCTATGTACAGCTTGCTAAAATTACAAGAAAATAATTTCCCAACTGTTACAGTTCCATGAAATCACAAGTGATAATAGCAGGCATTGAACTGGCAGAGATTCAAATGTGAAAGAGAGGAAAAGGTACCATTTCTTTACGTCCCTATACGGCACTGACACAGAAGGCTAGCAACCATTTTAAGCACAACAATGCATTCACATGCCACAACACAGAAGAGCACATAGGAAAAGAATTTAAGGCCCCATATTGTCACCTAAACAACTATGGATACTGACTTATATTTATGATTTTCAATTCTTGTTAACTTTTATGCACAAATCACAGGTTTGTCTCTGGACCTTCTCTTCCAATGTACGTTCTTTTTTTTTTAATATATTTTTCATGAACAGAATCATGGTGAACCTGCTTTAGTAAGGTTGCATTTCCCATTGAAAGTCATTTAAATATATTATTTCCCTTACTGTCAATGTGAATACATTCTCAGATAAACTCTTGAACAGGAGGAAGTGTCTTTTTTTTTTTCCCTCTCCAGTGTCCAGCTTTCAAAATCAAGAAGTCTCTCACTGCCAGACAACCCTGTTAGGCCATTAGAAGTGATTAGCACTGTCTGTGTTTGTGTGAAAAAAACTGCCAAGTAGTATAGATTAAACCACTAGCCACAACACTCATCTAAATTTGTGATTCAGTGACAATGTCTCAATAAGGGGTACTATTCAGGCAAAATACTTTCCATTCAGATTGAGTCTCCAGAGGCTTTGAAGAATTCTGCTGGTGTATGGAATAATGAAGATGGAATAAGGCCCTAAGTGTATATTCTTCACTCCCGGACTTCCTGTGGTCTGAATGGCAGCCTGCCAGATTAGCGATAGAAATGTGTCACGAGATTTGATAGTGACCTCCTGTAGAAAATGAAAAAGAATGCACTAATTGCTCTTTGAAGGTTTATACAGGGCTGTGCCCTGAAGGCTAAGCATAGGGAGATTTACACTTCAAAATGTGTCATATTCAGTTCAGGTACCTCTTCCTTCAATATGTAACATACAACTTGTAAATGTGTTTAGTATAAACTGATCTTGAGAAAGCAAAGGTCAAGATGGAGAAGAACAACAGAGGTTTCAGAAGCATTCCTCCTCTATGTTAAGCAGCAAGGAAATAAATTTGTGCTCTAGGGCAATATCCTGTCCACTAGCTGAGATATCAACTGTTAAAGAGTGCAGAAAAGGTGCACAGGCAGCATTGATGCTGATGGCATTGAATGGCACTGGCTGAAATGTGTCTCCTTTCGCTTTCAGCTCAAGCCTGCTAACAGCATCTACAACAACAGGAAGCAACAGTGTTATTGATAGTACTGCAGATAGGACATCTGCTCTGCTCACGCTAGAGGAAAAATGACGTTCCTATTGCATCCTGGTATAGGAAAGATCCCCTTCAAGTAGAATATAAACAATGCTGCAAATGAAGCCATAGGTCAAGGTAGTGATATTTCTAACCTTGTAACAGATGGTCAGACACTATTTTAGCTCCCTTAGGGTGGGTTTTTCATTTTGAAGAAATATTTTTTTCTGCTTGTAGCCTTGAGAGCTACGGAGGGTCAGAAAATCAAACAAGTGGGGAGTAGGGGAAAGACACAAAATTGATAGCAGTCAGGAAACAGAAGGAAAAAAACAGTGAAGCTACCCAGCTGGTGACACTGCTATAATGACCCATTTAGTAGTAATGGATGAAATACGCATACAATGATAATAAGAAAACCACAATTCATACATGTTTTCCAAAGCACTTTCACATTATAGCAACCACTTCTGACAGGCTATAAGAGCTCAGTTAAAATGCCAGGCTGAAGACAGAGCCACAAGTAAATTCTATAAACCTGTACTAACGTCACTGTCAGCAAGAACTTCAATGTTAAATCTCTGGATTAAATTCACATTTTATATAATGTAATGTACAAATTAACATAATCTATTACCATCTTAAGCACCAGGGGCGAATTTAAGTCTGTACAAAGCACAAAGATTTCCTGTGCTGAAGAGCTCACAATCTAACCAAGATAGATTTATAGCTCCCAAGGAGATGGTGTTATTCATCCCTATTTGTTTATTTGTATGGCTTGCCATAGCACTGTAGTGGGTTGGTTTGTAACTCTGGCCACTGCAGACTCACAATGCAGATCCTATCTTCAAAGAACTCTGCATGTCAATTTTGCAATGTGAATTACAGGCAATTTTACTGTATTATAGGAGGAAGACAAAATGCAACATCAAACTGATATTGCCACTATTTTTAGCATCTGCAAATTTCGTGTCATTTTACTTCATCAGAGACCTCAAGGCTGTGTACAGGAAACAAGTTTCTCATTTGTGTTTCTACCTAATAAAATCCTCATCTCCATTTATCTCAGCAAGCAAAAGGGGATATTTCTACATGTTGTTCCCAGGCTGAGTTTCATGATAACACTTCCACCGCGATTGCTTTTATGGGAAAGGGGGCACGGGACATAGTCAGCATTGTCAAAACTTCTCCTGTGACTAAGCACTCTCGTGACAGCCAGAAGCCCAGGGTTGGTCAGTTTAGACGTGCCAGAACCATGATGATAGAGTCCAAGGATGTTCTCCCAGTTGATGCTGGAACCAGGTCTTAAGTTTCAAGGAAACACAGGTCATTAAAGAATATAAGCGTGTTAAACAAATGCAATGCACTAGCTAGATATGAAGAAAATCATATGGAAAAAAATCCTCAAGATGCCATCCTGGTGGATGCAGCAACATCTGTGTCATTCTTTATTGCTACATCTGTTACTAAAGGCTTTCAAGGACAGAGACTCCACAGCTCTCTTGCAGTCTAAGCCAGTACGTGCCCGTTCTCACCACTGGAGTCACTCCTAAGCTTTAACATGAACATTTCAGTTTACAGAAGAAGGTGAAATTTTTAACCTGCTTGCTCCATAAGCAGATCAGATATGGAGCATGGAGAAAACCCTTATAACTTCAGGACAGTAGGCAATGCTTTAAATGCTAAAGGCAATGCTAAAATTTGAGTGTCAAACAAATCTCACATCAGACCTGTGGCCCTGAAGGAAGAAGGTCACATGCAGCTGTCCAGCTCTCATGCATATTCAAAATAACTGTAGTAAAAACACAAGTGGTCCTTGCAGCTCAGCTCTCAGGTGGAGGTTGAGACCTGATGACTCTAAGTCACTGGCAGGCCCATCTGACAGGTTCAACAGCAGGAAAGTCTCTTCTGCAGTATGCAGTGGGTCTGGAAAACTCATCCATTAGCCTAGCTGCAACAGCCATTATTGCAAACCATGAGAAAATTATATGTTTTCGTTTTGAAAGGGTGTAGGGCAAGAGAAAGTCTTTCCATTTGGTCTCTAAAAACTGAAGCTATTATTCATACGTGGAGCACTGATACTGCAGTGTCATGTTCACAGCCTGCAGCTAGTAGGTCTATTGGGACTAGAAAGCAGTGTATATGATCCATTCTTTTGGTTCTCTTTGGTAACATTTGCACCCCACTCCACGAACAGAAAAGTACATCAAAAGAAATGGTATAGGAGGATGTTTACTCCACAAGGCCGCACTTAACCCAACTAAATAATCAAAATTTCATATTGATAGGAAGTGTCTATGCACCTGGAAGACAGCTGTATTGAATCTGACCAAACTAGAGCAGCAGAAATGAGCTAGTACTTGTGTTCTACATCCTACTTATCCTTACCACAACGCGTTGCCATTCACACAATCCCACTGCAATACTCCACCTCTTTACCTCATCTCCTGTTTATCAGATAGACTCAAAGAATTTAGGTCTCCAAAATTACCTAACTTCATTTAATCTAATGAGAACTAAAGAGTCCAAATCCTTTCAATATCTGAGCTAGAAGGAATCGGCTGGCCCCACAAATGATGTTCCCCCAAAACTGCAAGCAATCCTGTAAAGTTCCCAGGATTTTCACAAGCTAGAGAGCATTAAGAGAAACTGTGAAACTGTTTAGCACAAAATTTACTAAGTTAATAGTGTGCTAAAGGAACGGAAACTAAGAATTTCACCAACTTAACCCTTTATCTTAATGCAGTTCCAACATGTGCTTGCAAAGGCTTAAAAATACATTTCTGTCTCTAGCATCTTGCTTAAACCAAATTGAAATGCTGCTGAGTTCAGATTCCCTTCTGTATACAGATGCTGCAGCACACATGAAGAGCAAGGTCTGTTTTCTAATCCAAATTATTTCTAGCACAAGCAACAGTATAATTACCATAAATTGAGCATGAAAAATTATCATCAATCAATGAAGGGTGCAACATACCTTCTCCTCCCTAAACTGGACAAGAAACCCATCCCAAAAGGATTCTGAACTAGGAGCCATGCTCCTGCAGTTAGCTAACCACTGCCGTAACATATTTTGGCACGGGCCTCAAGTTCTTTCTCTGAAGAGCCCCAGTATTCAAATTAGAACTGCTATCCACCTCTGTGGATCTGGAAAACATTTTTCTGAGCTATCACTGTGGCTTTGCAAATTGCAGCTACTATCTGCCTGTCTCACATGTTAGGAATTGTATGAAAATTATACGCACATACATATATAAAAGATGGGTCCTGCCCTCAAAGCACTTACAATTTGAAGCAGCAAACAAGCGCTGTTTTTTACACCAGCTACCACATATCTCATCTCCCACACTAAAAAGGACAAACTCTGTGTTTTGGAGGAGGCATCCCATCAGCCAGAGCATGCCTGCAGGTGCCGGGACTGCTGCAGAGGGGAGAGGAAAAGCCAGGAGAGTCCATAGGAACAGCAATCCACTCTGCTGCCCAGACTCTGGCACCCAGGTCAGGAAAGCTGAGGTCCTGGGGAAAGTTGGGTGGTACTGGAAAGCAAGAGGTAAGGCAGAGACATATCAGCAGCAGAGTGAGAAATCAAAGTGGGTGCACAGTATCTGAAAACATGACAAAAGGGTGCTGGGACAATTGTTTCAGATGATTTCTAGAACAGCAGCTTTCCACACAAGACAAACTTACAAATAAAAGTAACTTGAGATATCTTGTCTGTACATCTTTGTGATACTGGTTGGTAAGGTAGCAGCATAAACCACAATCAAGCTCTGTATAAGTGAGGTAGGAGGGAAGATAAGGGGACTGCCTAATACTTGAAGACCAGACAGTATTGGCAATGGCTATGAGTCTTGGCCATGGGGAAGACACGATGCACAGGCACGTTTTTCCTGATTCAGCAAGACAGAGAAGATGAAAGACGGGGCCTACTGTTCAAATTGAAATCCCTTTGGACACATCACATTAGCATGATCATGAGGGCAATGTGTGATCAGTCAAAGCTTCACTACCTGCCAGGAGGGCTGCTGGCCCCTAGAGGTTCCCTCATTCACCCCTATAAAAAGACTAAATCTACCTTGCTCCATCAAGATGACGTTTTCAGAAACAAGTAGGCAGTTATTGTTTTCGGAGAATAAGAATGGGATAGGTCACAGCACCCTCTGCAGAGAGAGAAATTGTCCTCAGTAGCTTACCATACATACAACAGAGTTGTTGCCAGAGAACTTTCAGGAGCAGTGAGTGCTGCCCAGAGGACTCACTAGTATTCCTGTCCCTTTCCTTCCCAACATATTTCTGAGCCCCTGAGCCTGACCCGCACCATAGCAGAGGCAGTTTCCTTTTCCCCAGTATATGCCAAGCTGCAGCTCTGTCCTGACTCCCTCTCTTATCCCAGCTCATCAGGCTGAACATAATGCCAAGAGAAGTCCACCTCTGGAGGCCCCAACCCCCCAAATCCTAATCTAATCCCTAACTTTCCTAGCCTGCAGTACAGTACAGGGGAGCCAAAAAGCAGCCCATTACAGGCAGCAGAGAGGAATCAAGTCACTTCCCTTTTTGATCAACAAAATTGCTTTTATGAGAACGTACTTACCTGCATGAAGGAGGGTTGCACAAACTAATCCCACAGAAGAGCAATGCTCTGAGCCCAATGTTGGAATATACAAACGTTTTCATAGTAAAAAACAAACTGAGAAAGTGAATGGCCAAGGTACAGAGGCAGAATTAATCTCTAAAGTTCTTCTAATTCAGAGATGGTGACCTAACCTTAGAGCTTTTTGAATTCTGTTTGGAAAACAGAAAAAGACCAAAAAAATGTAGTCAAAAAAGCTCTAATGCAAAATTATGTGTTAGAGTTCACTCCAGATTCTGAGTGACAGTTATTTAAATTAGAAAAGACATAATAGCAGTCTCTGACTAGGTGTCACAGGAAAGCAATCAAATGCTGATTAGATAAGGATGGAAGTCCCCTCTAAACTCAGACTATTTTATTCCCAAAGAGGTAAAATTGCAAGGGCTGTAGGTGGAATTAGAGGTAGGGGAAAAAAAAATATAAGGAAAAATCAAGTCAGCTATAAGGCACTATGACTTTAAGTACTGCCTCTGTAACCTCTTCCCCATCTATTAGCCCAGGACCACAGTAATAAACAACCCTTGCATCGTGGCCACATAAATCAACACTCCTATCTATCAGACATGTGATGAACTCTCTGGACAGGAGGAAAAAAGCAGTACAATTTTCAGACATTTCTCAAGGGAGCGTGTGTTTGCTTTGAGGGCAGGGCGCCTTTCAGCAACACAGGCTAAGAAGTAATAGGTAAGGAGGAAGACCTCCATTCCTGCAGGAGTCCGTAAGACGTGCATTTCTGTGAGAATCAAACTTCCAACCCCGTTTGTGCACTTCTATCAACTTACTCAAAAAAAAAAAAAAGTGCAGTAAATGCTTACATAGCGTGGAGATCATAAGTACCTTCAAATCACCTACTTAAAGACTGTGTCAAGACAGGTGGCAGAGGGGATATAGCTTGCTGATCTTTCAGATATAATATTCTGCTCCGTATATAACACTGCCAAGGCCAAGAAGTCCAAATTCTGAAAAATGCCATGATGAAAGTGTCACATCAAGGGTTTCTGGATTAAAGTAATTTTTTTTTGTCTAAGTAATTTCCAACATACAATAATGAAAGCAAAATCACAAGTTGTTTAAAAAAAATTCTTATATTAAGATGCAAGTTAATGGAGGATCAACAGGTGGATATTTTACACAGGCTTTCTACAGTCTGAGTGCAAGGAGGAAAACTATGAATACCTGTCACATTCTGTGAGCTCAGACATAAGGGGCAACCAACAACAACAGGCACTACGAACACTGTCACTACACTGTGGATATTTGATTGGGGAATAAACCCTGAAAAGAGACATAGAACTTTTCGAACTGTACCTACATTTTCCCCATGTATCAGAAACATAGGAGGAAAACCTTTGTTATAGAGGAGTATCTGTTGCTACTGCTAAAAGCTCTACCATTACTGTTAAGTATTCCAGTTAAAGTGGTGAAAACATTGTAAAATTCAGATCTCACTGCCACTGTGAGACGAGCTAAATTCACCAAATGGCTTTGTGACCCCACCCTTGTAGATCAGCTTGTTAATCATTATCGTCACAGAGGCGATAAAGCTGTTTTATAAGCCAACACCAAAGCAGTAACATTAACTACTTATGTAGAAGCTGATGTATTTCTCTGCAGATAACATTTATTGGAAGGCCCTCTCCTTAAAGATACGGGTTATGCCTCATAACCCTACTCTGGAGCACTACTGTTCCATTTATTCCTCCAGTCCGATTTACATGTCAGACACGAGCGTTGCCTGGAGGGGATAGGTTAAGTGATATGAAATTGCTAGAACACCTTGAACTATAGGTTCAAATCTCAACTGGATTGTCCTGGCCTCTCTTCCTCACAGAATAAAATTTATGATTATTTCTCAAGGCCAGACACACACTTGCCTCTGTCTGAAACAGAGACGCATTTTGCCAGGAGGCACTTTTGCAATAGAGAGACATGAAAAGGCCAAGAGGCAATGAGAAAAAAGAAGGGGTGGTAGACATGAAGTTCATTCACTCTCTCCAATTCCCTATGTGGAAGGGATACAAAGTCTTTTAATTACTGGGGTTACTGTCACAAGCATGTCTGGAAGAAGGAAGTTATTGGCAGGAGTAATCAACAAATAGTGCACAGCTTTCCACCATCTTCCGAAGTCAAGATTTCTGCCTGTTCCTGGTTGTTTTCCTTCTATCCCTTTACAAACAGCTAGTTTTAATCAAGCCTTTTGCTAACATGCTCAGAGGTCAGCTTCAGCCTTGCCTGGAGTATCACAGACAATGTACTTCCTGTGCTGAAATAAATAAATAAATAAATAAATAAACTTCAGAACAGATTGGCTTAGATTCATCACTGTATTCACCACTCTCCAAATTCCACTGATGGGAGCTTTGTGTAGGAGGACTAAACACCCAGTAATCATCCAGCACCTCCAGGGCAGATGAGAAATACGCTTTTGAAAAACTATCAATGACCAAATAGGGCTGGATAAAATACCAAGAAAACTCCAGTTTACTCCTCCTGGTACAGCCCAACCAACTGACACACTTGCTTAAAAACTTCTCACCACAGGGATTCCACAACTCTTTCTGGATGAAAGAGATGCAGCTGTTCCTAATACCCATCTCAGGTCTCTTTTGCTGCAGTCAACTGTCTTTGTTTCAGGCTCTATCTCCAATCCTTGCATTGTACAATATGCTTCAAAAAGCATTTTCTGATTAATTCACTTCTCTCTTATGAGTGATCTCTGTTGCATGCCTGGAAGTGGAGTAGCTGGAGTGCAGGAAGGCTACAATGCTTGCCTTCCCCCTCTGCTAACTGTAGAACAAGCAAGATATATTTATAATCTCCATTTATTGAGTGCGGAGATTGACCATTAATGTGCAGAGGATAAAATGGAGTCTGCACGCTCGAACAGCTTTCGGCAGAGACAGAATTTCTGCCATGAAAACACTGATTTGGAGACAAGCACGCTAGCATATGCTTAGCTAAGGATAAACACAAGCTGCAGAGCAGAGAAAGGGAAAACACATTCCCTGGCTGGGAAATTACTGGCCATTTCCATGTAGGGAACAGGCAATGCTCCTGGACCGTTAATTTCCTTGAGGATTTTCTTCCTTCCGTTCGCCAGATTCTTAACTCTATGAATTCTTGTTATGATTTCAGCACACAATTAATCTCTAGTTCAGAGGAAAGGGAAATGGAAGAAGGAAGGATGATCATGAGGCAAAAGCCCCAGGGAGGCAGATATCAGATCTCAGCTCTGCTCCATCTTTGTGTAATATACAGGTCTGATCAGGTTTCCTTGCTCCACTTTGACTTCCAGTCATCTCTTTCAGATTGCCTGCCTTGTTTATTTAAATTGCAAGTGACTTAAGGGAAGAATGATTTCTTAATATTCGTGCTCTCGCACACTAGAATCTACGTGTTGCTGTAAAACAAAACCAGAACAAAACAGTAACTTCAGGAGAGTCCAGCTCCCTACTTGGGATCTGCCTGTGTTAGAACTAAACACAATATGGGCAGCCAGCTGGATGGGGAGGTGAAATGCCACATTTTGGTTGCGTTTAGACCCGTTTGACTTGATCTAGGCTAGCTGAAAACAAATCTTTGGTTGCCTCAGCCATGCTGCAGGCCACAATCCCAGCTCCCAACAGTAAGGGTGGCACCACTCCACTCTTTCTCTCCTTTTCCCTTTACACTGCCTTTGCAGATGCCTGGCTGTCCCAAGGGCCTGTCCAGCCAGTAGCATGGGTGAAAGCAGGGTGGATGGGAGCAAGTGAGGCCAAGGACTCTGTTGACCAGCTGCTGACAACAGTGCAAAGTGTTGACTCTGACACAAACACACCACTGTTTTGCCAGTACTGGCCTTGACACAAAGACACCTAGCACAGCCATACATCATGCTGTGCTAATTTGTCCCCCACACAGGGCAGAAAGCATCCCAAAAGGAAACCTGGTGATAAACACCACAGAGGAGGAAAAAAAAAATCAAATTGAAGAAAAAATGGGTGAGCATACGAATAAACAGAAAGCATTGACTTGCTTTGACTTCCTTGCACCAGGCAGTCCACACTGACAGCAGAGATATCTGCTGTTTGGAGTTCTTCCAAACAGGACCACTTGACATGTTGCACTTTTACTTGGTATAAAAGTATATTCCACCAGTTAGCCACTGTAATTCTTAGAGACTCTGAGAAGAGCAGGAAAAACAAAACAAATTCAAAAACAAATGCTGTTAATCTGCAATAAGCACATTTAGAGAGAGGAACAAACTAGGTATACACGAGGTTTATCCTTCAGCCCAAGGGAATTTATAGCAGGAGACAGAGTCAAGGTTCCTCCAAACCCTCATCTATTCCTCAAAGAAAGGAAGAAAATTCTGAAAATTCAGCAGGTCACTCAGTTCAAACTGGTGAGTGAAAAAGATGGAATTGTCTCAATATAAACAACGTGCCTGGAAAATGCTAGTGCCAGCTCCCCAGCCAGCCCTGCAAAGAGACTCTTTCTGCCTCTGCACTCACAGCATTTCAGTCCTCTTCCCTCCTTTCTCCTTCCCCCAAGGTTTCCAGGCAGCTACATGTCAATTTTGTCACACCCCAAGTTCTCCTAATCTTGTCACAGGGATGAATTATAGGTTGTTTTAAGAAACAGGTATTCAGGCAAAGGTTAAAGGCTGTTTTAATCAAACAAGCTTGAAAGAGTACCAGGAATTTGGCTGGTAGAGAACAGAAAGCACTTTCCTCAGCTTAAAAAACATACGTGACTGTATACTCACACAAGCAAATATGCATTCAGGCAGAGAGTATATGTATTCCTTTCTCTCCTCTTCTTTTTTTTTTTAATAAGACTGAGCAGGCATGCATGCTGAGACATTAACTTAATCTACATGCCTACTGAGTAAGACATTATTTCACAAGTGACATCACAAAGCCAGAAACTTTTCTGCTTTGCAGAGGACTAGATCAGTGCATTTTAGGGAGGAATCTGATGATGATTTTAGAACAAGAAATCAACATACTTAGAAAATGGCTAGAATTACTCTAAAAAAATTCAGCAAGTACAAATTATATTCAGATCTTTTTAACCCCTTTTTCATCCAAGCAGGTAACCCTGAGACAGTATTTTGTTCTTGTGAGAAATTATTTCTTGGGATGCTACTCCTTGGGACGTGCCCACCTGCCACTCAGAACAGACATTTTATGTGAAGTACAGCAATGAGGTTAGACCCTGACCTCCAGTACTGGGCCTTTCATTCTCCACAGCAAGGAGGAAAACTAAACAAAACAAACAAAAAAAACATTCAGCATCAACAAATACTAGAAAAGGGGCAGTGTATATTACTGTTTCCTCTTCCAGGGGCTTAAAAAAATTAAAAGAACTCTGAATCTCTCTGAGGCTCTTGCAATCCACTGGTACCACTGCAGAGCTGTTTTAAACAGTTTCACACTAGAAAGCTACACATAATACAAATGGCACAAACGTCATATTCCTGTGGAAAGCATCACATGTATTTAATAAAGCTCATTGAAAATTGTGGTCTCAAGCAGCTGCAAACCTAGTTCTCATATGAAAAATATCTATTAACAAACTTGCTATATCTCCATGCTTCTCCTCCAAGACATTAACGCACCTAATTAAACTCAGATGGACTCATCTCCCTGGCTGCCACCTGCCCAAACACTGCCCCCATAAGCCCGGCCAGCTCTGCTGTGCTCTCCACCTGACCACGAGCCATTCTCAATGACAAGTCCTTTCCCCAGCAGAGCTGCGGTAAAAAGGAAATGCCAGTAAAACCCTTGCCATTACCACTAATTGTAAGCCGAGCTGTCAGCAGCTTGTGAAATTACATACACACCTGGACTATCAGCTAACCTGAAGCGTTTCCTGTTCTGCTGAAAGGCGGCTCAGTGCTAGCATACTCTACGGAGTGACGGAAATGAGTGATAAAGAAGCCACAGGAAAAGCATACAAACTGTACAATTGCTATTTTGCTAGCAGACATTTTAATAGCTATAGAAATACACATTGTGCAATTTTTCCCACTCTAGGATTATTTTCATATTCTTCTGCTAATGCAGTTATGAAAATCATAAAGGCACAGGTCTAAAAATAAGGACTTAAGGATGGCCATTAACATTACACTGTTATGGTCCAAGATGCAAGTGTTTATGGAGCTCAAGTACAAAACTATCCAGGTGCCTCACAATCTTTATGCACTTAAACTGCACAATGCACTTTCTGTGACACCAACAAATGACTCTAAGATGTAAATCTGAGCTTCAATTGCGGTAGAGGGAAGCAGGCTGCTTCCATCCTAGGATACACTTAAAATAAGCCAGACAGACTACCTGTTTTCCTTCTTTTTATCATGTCCAGGATGATTATTTTAAACATCCACATAGGAAACTCACCTTACCTTAATCCCACTACAAATAACTTGTCCTGTGTCTCAGAGAAAGCTGTAAGCAGAGATGGGAAGAGCGTCCATATCCATTTGACCTGAAAGTCTTGGATGGGGAGCAGAATAAACCACCCATGATTCCGGAGGAAACAGTCAGAGACCTACTATTTCACCTGGACTGCCACAAGTCCATGGGGCCAGACCTGATCCATCCGAGAGTACTGAGGGAGCTGGCGGAAGGGATAGCCAAGCCGCTTTCCATCATCTTTCAGCACTCCTGGTTAACTGGAGAGGTCCCAGAAGACTGGAGACTTACCCGTGTGACTCCCATCTACAACAAGGGTCGTAAGGAGGATCTGGGGAACTACAGGCCTGTCAGCCTGACCTCGGTGCCAGGGAAGGTTATGAAGCAGATTGTCTAGAAGGAGATCACAGGACGTTTGCAGGACAACTGGGGGATGAGGCCCAGCCAGCAAGGGTTTGTGAAGGGCAGGTCCTGCTTGACCAACCTGATGTTCTTCTATGACCGAGTGACCCGCTTGGTGGATGAGGGAAAGGCTGTTGATGTGGTCTACGTAGACTTTGGCAAAGCCTTCGACACTGTCTCCCACAGTATTCTCCTGGAGAAGCTGGGAGCCCGTGGCTTGGACAGGTACACTCTTTGCTGGGTAAGGAGCTGGCTGGAGGACTGGGCCCAGAGAGTAGTGGCGAATGGAGTTAAATCCAGCTGACGACCAGTCACGAGAGGTGTTACCCAAGGGCCAGTGCTGGGGCCTGTCCTCTTCAATATCTTTATTGATGACCTGGATGAGGGCACTGAGTGCACTCTCAGTAAGTTTGCAAATGACACCAAGTTGGCACAAAGTGTCGACCTGCCTGGGGGTAGCAAGGCCCTACAGAGAGATCTGGACAGGCTCGATCACTGGGCTGAAGCCAGTGGGATGAGGTTCAACAAGACTAAGTGCTGGGTCCTGCATTTTGGCCACAACAACCCCAGACTGCTACAGGCTTGGGGCAGAGTGGCTGGAAGACTGTGTAGAGGAAATGGACATGGGGGTATTGGTCGATGCTTGGCTGACAGTGAGCCAGCAGTGTGCCCAGGTGGCCAAGAAGGCCAATGGCATCCTGGCTTGTATCAGAAATAGTGTTGCCAGCAGGAGCAGGGAAGTAATTGTCCCTCTATATTCAGCACTGGAGAGGCTGCACCTCGACTGTCCAGTTTTGGGCCCCTCACTGCAAGAAAGACATTGAGGCCCTGGAGCGTGTTCAGAGGAGGGCGATGAAGCTGGTGAGGGGTCTGGAGCACAGGCCTTATAAGGAGCGGTTGAGGAACTGGGGTTGTTCAGTCTGGAGAAGAGGAGGCTCAGGGGAGACCTTATCGCTCTCTGTAACTACCTGAAGGGAGGTTGTAGTGAGCTGGGGTTGGCCTCTTCTCATAACTAGTGACAGGACAGGGGGGAATGGACTCAAGTTGCGTCAGGGGAGATTCAGGCTGGACGTTAGGAAGTACTACTTTTCTGAAAGAGTGGTCAGGTGCTGGAATGGGCTGCCCAGGGAGGTGGTGGAGTCATCGTCCCTGGAGGCATTCAAGGAACTTTTTGATTGTTGTGTTGAGGGACATGGTTTAGTGGGGTTGTACTGGTGGTAGGTAGATGGCTGGACTGGATGATCTTGTAGGTCTTTTCCAACCTTGCTGATTCTATGATTCTATGATCACCTGCACCTCACAATGAGAACTAGACAAATGTACTGATGAACTTTAGCAATGCATATGTTTCTCACTTCACCACACAAACTTCTCTCTCATCTCCTGGCCACCAAATATTTAAGAGCAGGAGCTGTACCTGACACGTCAATTAAAACCCACCACTGCTTTAAGCCAGCTCTACTCTAAGCAACGTCTTCCAGCCTGTGTTCAAATGAGTACTGGCAGAAACGCATCTCAGGACTTGCATCTGTCCCACATGCTGCATCAAACATCTTGTTCAGGAGGCTGGAGACATAAAGCTAACATTTTCACTACCATGCTGGATAGTGAACTGTGGCAGCTATGACAGAGAGGTGCCTTGCATTTTGCTGCCCTTGCTGAGCTTAGTGAACTCCCACAGAAAACTGTGAAAGCCAAATTTTCAGCCATCTCAGCAGGATTGCATTCAGCCAGGTCTGACAAAACCCTAATTCCACTTCTCATTTGCCACCTCCTGCCCCTCAAGCAAAGTAAGGGCTTGTCTAAACTTAGAAGGATCTGCTGGTACAGCTACATGGGTAAGCCTCTTTGGTAAATACATGTTTAAGCTGATACAGCTTATATTGATTCACTGAATGAAACAAATGATGCCAGCAAGAGACTTTCTCATTTACGTAACTGAGTTTGCACTAATACTTTTATAAGTACACCTATATCCATTAAGTGTGCTTGTTTGTTTTTGCAATGCACCTACTCCAGTAACAATTCTAGTGCTAGACCAAGCCCAAAGTATGTTACCAAAAACCCAGTTTTGCCAGTCAATACAGCCACATACACACTACTGGCTTTCACTAGCACAGGCCTGTTAGGTGCCACTTCCTATCACTTCCTTGGCAGAAAGTGCTGCGTTATCAAAATTTTGTAGCACAGACCTGGCTCATTACAAGCTTTCAAACAGTTTTTTTTCTAAATGCTATAAAGAGCATCACCAACTTCCTCCATCTCAGTTTAGGAAAACAGAGAAAGGGCACAAATTTCCTACTGGAAAAGGATGTATGAAGAAAGTACAGGACAGGTGAAAAGCTTGAAAAAGTACACCAGTCCTAACCACTTCTTTGTTCTTCTAAGACTTTCTAATCCTTTTCTAACAATATGCTAGGCTCAAATTAGGTGCAACTTAAGCTTCACTTAAGCTTGATTGAAATTCTTGAACAGAAACATTAAGATTTTTATGTTGGGAATGCTTCTGTTAGACCAATTTTTCACCTAGTTCAAAAGTCTATCAGATACTGTAATCTCTACTACATATGCCAGAGAAAGATGAAATCGTTGATATGTCTGTCAATAAGGAAGACATCTCTCTAATCCCCTCAACAAGTAATGTGTCTGTTCTGAAACCTTATAATCTTTTTATCTTACGTAGTGCAACAGTGGACATTCTCATTATGGATACTTAATCCTCTCAGAGATTATAAACTTCTGGCCTTGGTAATATTACTGTGGCATTAAGTTCCTCATGCTCACTGTGTGTGCTGCAAAGATGCATTTCCATTAAGGATTTTTACACGCGTCTCAAATTCACCGCATGACCCGTGTTACATTACTATGAGAACTACTGTCCACCCTTTCTCTCCATAGTTCTTCACATTGTCTGTATGTTCATCTGCAGCAAGACAGTCAGGAAAGGTGATGTGAATTAAATTGATGCTTTAATTAAATGCTAATGGATTAATTTATCTATGAGACAAAAATGGATAAATCATTACTACATTAAATCCCTTTACGGATAAAAAAAATCAGAATGAAAATGCCTTTAATATAATTTAGCTCAATTCACTTCAAACAAAATGAAAACAGCTGATATTTTGAATAAAAGTATTTACAGTAGTTCAATATAGTTCAACTCATCATTTTAAATTCCCATGCTCTATAACTTAAAATCTTTTTCCTAAGTATTCCTGTGTAAATGTATCTTTATGTTTTCTCAGATCTCACTCAACATTACCATCCCTGACATCCAGTCATTTTTGTTGTTACAGTGATCCTTATTTTACTGTACCTTTTCAAGCTAGCATAACTAGGATGAAATTGTTTCCACAAAAAAAGGTTTTCTAGTGTGAAGAACAACGTGGCATTAATCATTGTAAACATGTATATCTTACTATTTAACATAAAGAACAGGCGCGATATTAGTTTTTCTGTGTGGATTAAGCACCTGAATTTCAAGCTTGTCACAATAGCCACTTCAAGTCTTCTACTTGTAAAGCTCCCACTAATCTGGAATCTAGCTTAAGTAGCAATAATTAGTTTTCCTAAGAAATGCAAGATTGTTGTCTGAGTCAGCTCCTATGTAATTCAGTGTTTACACAGCAGTGTAAAATCTAGCAGTGTCACCAAAAACAGTTCCAACCCACAGAAAATGAACAGATGCTTTTGAATTCCAACTTGCATGTACCGTGCTCACGCATCCACAAACCCAGTGGACATTAGTAACAGCAGCAGAGAATAAGTTTCCAACATCCACTAGGTTTGTGATGAGGGGACTATACTGCACATAAACAAGAGGAATTGTTTTTCTTAGTGTACTATTTTCTGCTAAAAACAGTAATTTCAAGAGTGAAGTCTTGCTTCCTAACAACTGGAGGTCATCTTCCTTAAGGCTTTAGTTGTTTGGAATAGCTCTGGATAAACTGGCTAACAGGGAAGCAGTGATGTTTTAGTGGCAGGCTCAGCAGTGACACAGAACAAATTATTCTCTGGAGAGATGATCATAGGGAGGGCTGGAAAGGAAAACAAATGTACCAATGGGACAGAATAGGAAAGCTGTCACACTTCGTTTCTGCTCGTTAAATCTGCATGGCCCTAGTTAGTTGTCTCAGGTGCTAATGCCTGACATGACAACAAGGACAGGAAGAAGTTAAGAATAAATGCCCCACGAGAGTGTCCATTGATGGACTTACCATAAACTTTACTGTAGTCACCAGGACACTGGTTTGCAATGCAACATTGCTGGGGTGCATGTGTGCTTTTATCTATTTTAAATAAACACACATACACAAATAAAGAATATCACCTACTGCCTCTTTGGTTAAAGGTCAGGAACCTACTCATACCTGCCATTACAAAAAGTACCTCCTCACTTGAGAGTTAGGCAAGTTTCCAAAACTAATGGCATCTTGTCTATTTTTTTTCTCCCTCAGTTTTGAGTCTCACTTGAGGTCTTCCCTGGTAGAGCCGTGGCCAACCGGATCCAAATTACAACCATTCGCAGATCACCAGACACCTCAGATAAGTACTCTGCCACACCCGTAACATCTAGGCATGGAGATCTGTTGAGCCTGGCAAGAGATTTAAATTGTGTTTCCTTTTAAAATAGCATTGTATGATGCTTCATCTTCTGGCACCTGCAACTTTTTTTTTTTTGTACGTGAGAACAGATTCTCAGCACATTTCTAAAATCAAACTGCTTGGTAGAAAACGTCTGCTTGTTTTCTAGGATCTTTAAAGAGAATCTGGGTAGGAAACAAATCAGAATTGAGCTGTGACTAACCAAGGTAAAGGTTGCTTATATCTGCAGATTACCCCTCTCTGCTTTTCTAATTCACTCACCATGCTTTATCTTTCCATTAATCTTTAATAAACCTTTTAGTTAATTCTCCAAACACACACAATATACATGACAGCAGGACACAGTGTAGAAGCAGCTCATGGATATGAAGAAATAGGCAGTAGGGGAATCAAAAGGAGAGGAAACTTTTAGGATTAAAAAACATCCCAACACAACTGCAGCTGAATGGAAATTGATGAGCCATCAGGAGAAAGCAGCAGGAAGGGGCAAAGTGCGGGACACAGCAGGGTCATGTAAGGGTGTCACTGTTTCTCTCACCAGGACCTTCCACCCCTTTCCAACTTGGTTACACTTTGACAAAAAACAGGCAATCGGAATTCAAACCTGTAGACACTGAAACGTGAAAAACCCTTTCTAGGCTGACATCAAGGATATGGCTAGATTAAAAGGTAAATCCAATTTAACCAACCCTAGCAGAAATGGTAATCAAATTATACTGCCTCTAAACATGATAAATCTGGGGCTTGGGCCCTTAGGGGAAGAGAAGGTGTTTTGCAAACAGAAATAAACACAAAGAAACATACTAAAGGGAACTGCTAAATCAGTGGATGAATTGTGACTTCTACCCTCTGTCCCTCCCACAGGGTGCTCGATAAGCTGCTGATTGCTTCTAAAACATCTACTACCAATGCTGGAAACTGATTAAGCAGCTTATAAAGCACTGGGGGCTAATAGACAGGCCCACCAGGGAGACTGCAGCTCTGGAGTTAAGTAGCTTGCTATTTCATGGCTTGATTATTAGAGATGATAGCAGAACATGCTGAAAGGATGTAGAAATTTGCTTTAGATGACTGGCCTTTTTATTTTATATATGGAATCATTTCAATTCTGTGACTTCACCAGCCAACAAAAACCTACAGAAACTGTAGCTCCGTAGTTCCCAGCTCTGAGGGCAATTTGAACTACATCAATTTAAGATACCAACAAAACACCTTGAACTGGCTATGCTGTTACCTTGCAGAAAAGGTATGGTTAGACAAGTAAAACATCAGTGAAAGAAGCTTAAAATAATGAGTTTTACATGTCACTGACAACAGCATAGGAGCTTGAACACAGATGGTGCCTTGGTCAGCTAGCACATCTTACCTCATTGCTTCCTTCATTGTGTATCTAAGCACGGCAGCACATTCACCTTGGACTGCCTGCCCTTTTCAGTTCTTTTTGCCAAATAATTCTTGTTTAATCTTGTATGTGACAGAATTCCGCTGTTCAGGCAGATGCATTGCAAGCTGTTCATTTAGCTCAATCAACACCAACACAAAGACACATTTTGCTGGCACATTATCTCTTCCATGGTCATAGTAACACTGCCTGGCCTAACTTTGTGTAGTGCACTTGTTGAACTTTTTTTTTTGTATTAGGTATTGTTGTAATACCTTGAAGACTTATTAAATAAGCATGTTGCGCTAGGGACTGTACAAACTCAAATTCCTGAAGAACTACTCTTTCAAGCAAAAAAGTAAATACTACTTGTCACTACTTGTCTCCAGTTGAGCTTGAGGCAAGTCTTCATTGCACAGATGAAAATTTCTCCCAGCAAAGTTTTCTCTTGTGGCCTATTTCCAGTCCTATTTCAACATTGCAGCTCTAGGTTTTCTCTCTCAGTACTAACCAATGGCCCTGTTAACCCACTTTTATATCAAACCATAGACCATAGAGATGGCTTTAAAATAAAGCAACTTATATTTTGGTTAACTTGCAGTGGGAATATACGATTAGCACTGAAGATTCTTGGTGGGTAAGACAAAAGTAGAATTAGTTGAATGAACTTACCTGCTGGAGGTCTGCCAGAGAATAAAGATGGATTTGCTGAAGAAGATACTCTCTCGGAAAGATCCTGAAAAAGAGAAGAATCAGTGCACTGACATGCTTCTAAAATATGGGGTTTTTGACTGGGAAACTCAAAGATTTCCTCCCTTCCACAAAAGACCACAGAACAAAAGCATTAGAGACAGAATTTGTCAGAAACTGGAATTATGTTACCCCATAAGCATTAGCTACTTTTCAATATTCCTCAAGGACACAACTACTCCACAATTTCCACAATGAGAATGAATACCACACCAGTGTCATTTGCCAGCATGTCTTCCACCATAAAATTAACTGATATATAGTCCCCTTTGTATATAGAAAAACCTGTATTGGTATAAACTGTACAAAGACTTATTTAAAAAAGTTATATTTTCCTTACATAAAACACAGTTTCAAGCAAGACCATTGACTATCATCTGACAGACGTGCAATAAAGCTATATTACAGAAACTGAAGCAGATGTCCTTAGAATGACTTGCAGTAAAATGAACAACAGGGTTAAAGTAAGAGTACAGAGAAAAATTAACTTTGTAAAGTCAAGTGGATATTAGCAAGAAAAGTTTATGAAAACCTATGCATTTGTTGGGAAAAGTAACTAATTAAAATGTCTATCTTTGTGCAAACAGACAGAGGCACAACCAGCTAACCAGCTTTATTTTCTATCTGCCTAGAACAAACTTAACACCATGCTGAGGTATTCCACTGAGAAAATAACCACATCACGCTTGGAAAAAAAAAAAAGAAATCAAGTAGGTCTAGAAGAGCAACTATTTTACAATATACGTTGTTTAGACAAGAAACTGTGAACTCAGTTTCCTACACTACTACCATGACAATCATGCGTTTTTCAGGTAACACAGAAACCAAATTATTGACCTTAATAAACACATGAACAAAGCTCTGATGAAGATCAGTTTGCAGTGGTAGAACTGAATGAACAGAAAGACCACTGGACATGAACAAAAAGAAACCATCAAGATATTGAAAGATCAATACAAATTTGATGATAACATGAAACTGATGACAAACTACACAGGAACTCAAGAGATTTTAGAAGCTGGAACAACATAATTAGCTCAACCACAAGTCAGCAGGCCTAACAGCATCAATCTTTGACAAAACACTGAATCTCACAAATAATGGAAGCACCCTGTTTCATCCTGCTTATCAGGTGTCTTAAACAACTATTTTAAAGTGATGCTTTCAAAGCTGTCTTAGAAGGATTAGAACGTTTCACTGCTGTTAAAGTGAGTGGTACAAAATCCCATCATCCTTTTTGTGTTTTTGGAAAAAAACCTAATCTTTGTTGGAGTAGGAAGGAAAGAGTTCTGCAAGCAAAGCACTGACAACTGGGCACTACCGATTTCATGGCACTCTCCTGGAGCAAGATTGTGCCTTTACTCCTTCGTAACTCAGCAACCACATCTGCCCTACCCAGCTGTTTCTCAGCTGCTGTCTCACTAGGCTACTGCATTTTCCACTTTCAGTTCTGCCATTGCTTCGATCAGAGGTGAATGTGTTTCAGTGGCTCTGCTGCATCATGCCTTCATTATACATTTGGCACAATTTCAAAGACAGCTAGAAACCAGAGAAAATCCAGGTATCAGACAACATGTGACACTTGGATTCCTCATTTACATGTAGAAGATTATTAAAATTGATTGCAAAGATTTAACTCTGAGCAGCATTACAAAGCCTTTAGTATTCTTCAGCTCTCATACAATTTATCTCATTAAAATTTCCCCTTTATTCTCCCCTGATCACACGCAGGCACTAAACTCCATGGTAGCTTTGCCAGGAAGCGTATTATTTGCTGACGCCCTTACAGTACTGCTAAGGAAAATAATTAGCTAATGAAAGATTTCCTTTTCTAGGCTACAGAAAGTCTGCAGCCTGAATAGCCCATAAGGCAGAAGATGTCAATGACTAATATCAGTGACTAACATCACATTCCCCTGCCTTCAAGGACTGCATTTTATTTCCTGCAAGTTCTAACTTCTAAAAAGCATGCTGATGAAGAGCAAACCAAGGATCAAGTGATGACCATTGCCAGAGGTCTCAGCCAGCACAGGCACTGGTGACAGTCAACCTTTCCCTATATCCACCTCCCCTCCTGAAACGTGTGCAGTAGCAACTCCGGAGATCCAGCATCCAGTACTCCTCCTCCCTTCCAAACCTATTTCCAGGAAAAGAAGTTGGCACTACTCTCCCAGTCTTATGTAAGGCACAGAAACACACACACGGATGACACTCCAGCAGAAGGAATACTTGCTTTCAATGTTATGGAAACTGAGGCATTAAAAAACCCTCAGTAAGTAAGGCTGGTATGGTTTCAGATTTGCAGTCCTTCTATGGACTCAAAAAATAAAAATTTGGTTGTTGTAGGGCCACAGAAGAACAGCTGAGCAGTTAGAACTTGCACCAATAACAGTGTTTGCAAAACTTCTTAGGAAGCAAACAGACTGGTCCTTGTGCAGTTTCCAATACCTGCAGTGGTGCAAAGCACTCCCTCACTACCAGCTTATGTCCCCAGAAGTTGAGACCAAACATGAGAACACTTCAGTTGTCTAATAGCTCAGCCCCTGATCTTTTAAAATAGAAACGATGTGCCTTCACCTCACCTGTTGTGAGCTGAGCAACAAAACATAGTGGAATATTGGTAGGAAGGTTCAATCTTTACTGCCATACCACCAACATCTGCCTCTGACATTGCAGGCCAAAATAATAAAATAGGAGGCATTACTTTCAGAGCAACCATTGTAACTTGGGAAGCCACCTCTCCAAAATGCATGTTTATCACCAGTGTTGTCAGCCTCTAGTAGGTGGGGAACAGGAGCAAAAGGCTCTAGAATATCAGTCACAAATGCATATTTAAAAAAAAAAAACAACAACCAAATACTGTAAAATGCAGGTAAACCAGTTGAAGCAGGAAATCACACTGACTAAGCGGTCCAGGGAACAAGAAAATGAACAACACTCAGCATTTCAACAGGCTTGGCTACCCGTAAAGGTTCTCTGAACCTAGGGAGATGATGGCACATACAACATATTTTGCAGTAGGGGCACACAGGAATAATTTAATTATTTAATGTCTCTCACTTCTTCTTTCAAGATGCTTCTTCTCATGCAGACTTGAAGTCTTTCATCTTCATCCTTCTGCCAACAGTAATTGAAATTAACCACAGGAAACCAGACATCAGAGTACAGCAGCTGAGATGGGACAGTGCCATTACATTAGCATCTGGACAAAGTATTACATGGCATCCAAATCAACCTGGAATCACCTCTATGGTTAAAAATGTAACACAGACTGCAGAGCAGAATGGGGTAACTACACTCAAAAACAATTCACTAGAAAATACATCTCTGCTTTCCACATGAGAAGGAGCTTTGAACATGCTGGGTGAATTTAAGCCCTCTGTCTGAAAAGACCAAAACATGTGTTTGCATTTCGTACTGTCAAGTTTTTCCTTTGACATAAAGGTCCTTTACAAATACCAAATGGGAAATCTCCTGCAAGTCATTTGAAAGCAAAAGAAAATATGTCCATTTTGTAAATCTTTTGATTGATACTCTATGAGGAATTGATTTTTTTTCTAAAGTTCAATTAAAAGCATTCAATAAACAGTGTCCTTTCAGTCCAATCTTAAGGCACAGAAAAAACTCAGAGTGAGCTAGACAGAGGTCAAATACAAGATGTTAGGACTCATCACAATAAAAACTCAAACTTCTGCTGCTTCAGAATGTGACCTGTGACCCCTGAGAAGCAAATGGTATCGAGTGCACGTCCCACTAAAAGCACCTCCTAAGCTTTCATGAGGTTTAGAAACTCCCAGCCCAGTTTCATCACTGATGCAAAACAGAACAGTTGTGAGTCACAGGATTGCAGTGCTGTAAACCCTGGCTACCAGTCAGAATTAAGTCTGCAGTGAACAAACTAAGTTCAATGCCAACCAGTCCTTTAGCTTTCCCAATCCCCATGAACAATGAAATCCAAAGTCCTGTTGGTTAAAGGTCTTTAAATTGCTTTATTGTAACGACGTGCTAAGAATCAGAGCAATCAATGCAAGCAGGAAAGAAACTCACCATTCTGAGACTTTAGGTCCAACTAAAACAGAGAATTAAGCATTCTCAGATTGTGATTATTATTATTTCTTGTTTGATATATATCAGCCTTCAAGCAAGATAGAACTTGAAATTTCAACTGTTTCCTTTCAGAGGATCTTATCATGTAAGTATTTGCACAAACAAAGGTTATCTCTTAGTGTTCTCCTGCAAACAGAATCACCGATAAGGCTTTGCTTTTTGCATTTGGACAAAGTGTGTAGTCATGGTGCTTTGTTAGCAGTAAGTAATTGCTCTGCATTTAAAGCCTGTTTATCATCAGCTTGGGTCATTTTTCTCCCGTGGGTTAAATACCCTGACAGCTTGGCTAAAGCTTCAACCAATTAATCTGCTCAAGCCTGACACTATAACCAAAGTACAAATGTGATAAGCAAAGTGAACTCTTCTTTTTACACCACAATCAAAAGAAATCAAGTTAGCTGGCAGCTGGGCACAAACCAATCTCTTTTGTACCAAAAAGCCTACTGGAAACAGAGATGGGGGCAGGGAGAGAAGGGGAAGCTGGCACCACGATTTCATGTGCCAGCCAGGAGTGTCTCGTTTGGCCAGATTGAGATTTGCACGGCTGAGCTCTGATTCATAGGAGATGCAGATGCACCAGTCTAGCATACAGCCATGTTCAGAAGTTCTCTCCACCCCTCTGCAGGAAGCTGCTACACCCACAGCTGGCACAGCACCCCATATACCAAGTCCATTTCCTCAGCCAGCAGTGTTCGTAGCCTAGCCCCGCAACTTACACCACCACCAGTTTACTTTTAAGCTACTGCACCAGCTGACAAACATCACCACTGGTTTACTTTTAAGGTACTGCACCAGCAGACAAGCAAGCACACGCTGATTTCTGCCATTCCCACTAGACTGAACACATTTTTTACCCCCTGGACAAGAGGCAACAGAACCTCTTAAACCCTTGCATTGTGCACCTCTGACAGCTGTGATTGTGTATGCATTATGCAGGTAGGAGAAGCTCATGCTCTTATCTCTTTAACTGCACCTCAAATTTTTCAGAGTTACTTTTTTTTAAGAAGTAGAGAGGAATATAAGTAACTCGTGAGTTACCTCAAATATGAGTCTGTTAATTTAAGGTGCAGAACAGCAGCAAAGATAAGGGAGAAAAAGTAGAATGTTTTCCTAGCATTGCTAATTCATATGGTTTTATTCAGGCTTCTGATACACTGCATTTTCTTAGCAATCCCAGCTCCTAGAAGTATACTGGGAGAAGAGAAGCTCAACTTTCCAGTCAAACAAAAAAGTTACTCAGGGAAGTGGGGTCCTGGGAAACCTGGCGATTCAGAAGTCAAAAGCTAATAATAAATTAAGAAAAAGAAAATAGTAATAAAATTTTAAAAGTACCACTGACTTTCTTCTTGAGGTATTTACACCAGATTAAGGTGTTGTGTTTTTTTTTCTTCCCATTCTAGGGTTTTGGTTAAAAAAGCATTTCTGAACCATTTCAATTTCATGAGGGAACTCTCTTCTGGGAGCAGCCATTCTCTAAATAACTTCAACCCACACTAAGAGCTAGACTGATTACCAAGCATGTCCAGGTAAAGTAATTTTTCAAGTTAATATGAAATTCTCCATGAGCATTCCTAAACCAGCTAACCTTTCGTCAGCAATCCTGAATCAGGATATAAACTTCCAGCAAAAATGCAGTGTAGTATGTCTCTCTCCTCGGTGGTTATTTCAGTAAGGTAAAGATAACATTGTGAAAGGCAAGAATTACTATAGATCAAACTCAGGAATCAAATACCACCAATACTAAAAGAGGAATGCAGAGAATTAGAGACACAAGTTTCATCTTGAATTCAAAATAGCTTGAAAATCATCTTGAAATCAAGTTGAGGAAAAATCCTTGAAGTTTCCTACTGTAAGTTCTGATATAAACACACGGGAACAAAAATGGCACAAGTAATATTTAATGCAGTGTCCACAAGTAACAGGAACTTCCTAAAATCAGTATATTACTTATAAAAGTAATCAAGTCCCAAAAAGAGAATGAAAACTACCATTTTGAAAGAAATCTAATGCTACTGATCTGTTTGACAAGGAGGTGCAGGCACGCCCCTAAACCAGAAAATGCTAACACGAACCTGAAGATCCGTTATGCCCCCAGCACACTCCTCAGCAGGATGCTTATTATGGTAGAGCACTGGCTTGCGTGCTTTCAATTTACCCTTGACTTAAACAGACTGCAGTATTGCCTTCTGCCTGTGGCTGCTCTGGCACCAGACTTGTTGCTCCAGAAAGTTGAAATAAAAGCTTAAAGTCTACTTTAACTTCATACTGAGCCCTCCACAGTTTTAGCCAAATGTATTTTTTTTTTAATGGTGTTGACTTGAAAGGAGCCCACAAACACAGTTACTTCTTAAAAAAAATAAAAAGCAAGAATTGAAACAAAGAGGCAGTCTGTTTCTAAAAGCTCCACATACAGGCATGCTTGATTTTAGCTAGTGCAATGATCACATATATGCAGTACCTACATAAAACAATGGCAAAAAGCATTCTTTGCATTTGTTTTCTCATCCTTCTGTCCTTTTAGGTGTCATTTGGTCTTAAGACTTGATCCTCTCACGATATCCAGATACCTTCTTTGAATGTGTTTCTTTCTCTCCCTCCCTCCTCCTAATCACCCATGCAACATATTTCCTTTTTTCTCTCAACTCTGAGCTCTATGTGCTGTGATGTGCTATGAAATCACATCCTTCTGTTGCTGTCCTTCTCAAATTTTCTTTTTGCAGTCAATTGCTTGCACAAGCTGTGTCTTTGGTTCTCTTGCTTTGGGATTTTCCACTATCCAAATGGCTTACCCAGTGCAGAGAAAATGGTGAAAAATACTCTCATTTGACAGTCTGGATATGCCTTAACAACCTTCTGTTCTTCTTGGTCTGAAAGACAACCTGACATAGCCCCAGCTTCACATACATGAGGTGTTTGGTTGTATAGTGATTGCATAAGATCAATCAGGAATTGTGTGATGTGTTTAGACAGGTTCCCCAACTGCCACACAAATATTTTGAAAATAATCTATCCTTGTGTCAGAAGTGATATGGCTAAGGCCACACTGTCGGAAGTGACAGGACTCTATTGTTCAGCATAGCTGAATTTGGGCTTGTTCTGTTTTGTGCTGACAGACCAGAAGGCTCAGCCAGGACCACAGGGCTGCAGCACTGGAGGTGCACCTTTAACCTCCTCCTGCAACAGCAAGCTCTAATTTGGTTTTCTTATAACACACTATGCAATGCATCCAGGTCTCTGGGAAGTCTTTCCATGTAGTTTCTCACCACCATACACAGAATGTCGAATTACAGAGGACATTAGAATGAATACTAACATACTGCAGAATCTGTTGCAGAGTATCTTACCTCATTCCACTGCAATCTGTCTATAACATCTGGGCTAGCAACACTGCAAGTTCAGGTGTGTAGCTCAGAGAGAAGAGAGCTCAGAGAGTGCTCCAAAGTAAACCTAGGTTACACTACCCTACAGTAGACATGGAAGTACCAGAAGACCACCTGAAAAAATCATTCTGGCAGGTCTTTGTCCGGAAGAGCCTTCAACAGTGACAAGAACAGTGGGAGGCAGCCCCTCACAGGGAGCGGAGGGGCAGCGCTGAGCTCTGCTCTCTGGGGACAGTAACAGGGCCCAAGGGAACGGCGTGAAGCTGCATCAGGGGAGGGTAAGGTGCGAGTTAGGGAAAGGTTCTGCCCCAGAGGGTGGTGGGTATGGAATGGGCTGCCCAGGGCAGTGGGCACAGCCCTGAGTTGCCAGAGCTCAAAGACTGTTTGGACAGTGTGCTCAGACAGAGGGTTTGACTTTAGGGTGATCCTTTGTGGAGCAAGGAGTTGGATTCAATAATCCTTGAGGGTCCCTTCAAACTCAGGAGATTCAGTGATTCTATGAGACTATGGCATAGGAGCACAGCTTGTTTCACATCCTGAAACAAAAGGAAGAAAGTAAAACCAGAGTAAAACTTGCACCATTCAGTACAGCTTCACAGAATAATCTAACAATTCAATGGACTTGGGGATTCTCGCTCTCTTTCCTACCTATCCACTTTATTGATGTACTCTTGTTTGCTTGTGCCATTTATTCATCACCCTGGAATCAGCAGGCTGTGCTGGGATTTGTATAGCTCCACTTGACAAAACCTAGAACCAACCTAGATTTAGTACTTGTACGCTTCACTCTGGACAGAATCCACACAAGCAATGCAACCAAAACAAGTGAGAACGTGTTGAGTAAAGACATTAGAGGCAAATTACGTCTGTTGCAATCTTGAACCGACAGCCACAACAAATCAGGCATAACAACATCCCTTGTAAAACAGGGTGCTCACCAACTGGCTTGTAGCCTCAGCAGGCCAATCTCTGGCGAGCACTGCTGAAATGCACCAGTGGTGGGCCTTATTTCTCCTCTCAGCCAAGTCTGGTTTTCTTTACTTTTTTTCCCCTTGTAAATATAAAAAGTTTAGAATCTGGAGGAGCAATAGGTGAAAACAAATCACTATAAATGATGAAGACCACTGTTTTACTGTAAGCCTGCTAGCTACTTTTAGGATTTCTTCTGCTTCTTTTTCTGTCTTCCTTCCTTTTTCTCTTCCTGTCTTTCTTAGTCAGCTGCTTCCTCAAAGCCCAGCCCTGAGTACCCTACTAGATGCCAAGCTTCACAAAGTTCCCAAGGTACCTATCGTTGCACACAAGGCATTATAAATAATATTTCTACATTTAAACCAACTGGATCCTGAGTTAACCTGGTTTATAACCATCTGGAATTCTTCAGAAAAAATGACTTGTAAGCACTGTAAACAGTTTCGTCTTCCCAGAGGATATCAAGAGTTTCCAACTTCATTGCCATCTTTGTTTTGTGATCTGAGTTCAAGAGCAAGGTATAGATTTAAAGATGATGATAATGCAAATAGTATTAATAAAAGAAACCTCAGAGTGATCTGCTTTTCCCTAAAAAGGCAGGCTCTATTAGTGTCTCAAAGGCAGCAAGGTGCCAATACAATTAATCAGTCTGTTTTTAGTTCTCCCTAGACAGCAATATTAACAGTTTGTTTCAGTCTGTTTATATGGGCCTGACAGGTCTCCAAGATGCTGTGTTCACTTGCTTGTGATTAATAGTCATTCACATACTAAGGTGAAAACCAAGCAGAAAAATGTTTTCAGAGCCAGATAGATAACTGGATTCTCTCCTCCTTTCTTTCATTTCTAACTCAGAAATGGTACTGTTTTTAGGAGGGCTAACTCCTCCTTTTCTTGAAACTTGCCCATGTGATGAAACAAAGGTAAATTAAAGTCACATATTTACTTGCCAGTTGTGCTCCATAAAGCCATTACATTGATAGTGAGGGTCTGCAAGCTGTCATACTACACGAACCAAACAAAGACACAGGGATCAGTTCTCAGCAAGGGATACTTGCTTCTGGGAAAAGGACTTCCATACTTTCCATTTCTGCAAAACTCTTTCAGGAGATCTGAAGAATCAACTGAGCACCAAAACTCACCCCAATGGAGACTTCACAATCTGAGAAGAAGCTGAACTCTAAGGTGCATTTTGTGCTTTTGAAACATTCCTTCAGTGACTTTTACAGTGCTTTTTAACAAATCCAGGCAAACTGGAGATGTTTCCTTTGTACAAAATCAGTGCCTTAATATTCTCACCCTTCCTGGGCTGAGGTTCTCTCCACCACAGAGTTTCCATTTGAGACACTGTGAAGGAACCCATAAAGAAGAAAACAGAGCATGTGTTTTCATCCTCCCCTCCTACCTTCCTGGGCGCTTCATTCTGATAAAGGGAACAAGCTTCCAGTAATGTCCAGCTAATAGAATCACTCACCTATAGCCACAAAACAGGAGGTGACATATTTGCCCATGCTGCTGCTACTTCTTTTTTTTCTAATCAGAGTTGGTGTTAAATTCTTATCATGGTATTTGTGACTTTTTTTCTGTCTCTTCCCATGCCTATCACCCCAAGAAAAGATCACACACAGATTTCTGTGAGAATTTTTCTCCGTTCTGTCTACTCTCCATTTCTTCAGCACTTGTCACCTCTACTTCTTGGAGGCAAGTTTTTGCCCCCTCTCCCACCCCAATTTGACTCAGTTTCTTTATTAACTCTTCACTTCCTGAGATCTCTTCCCTATCATCTCCTTCCCTCAGCTGCAGCCCTTCAAATCTCCTTCTCCTGTCTTTCCATCATCCCTTTGTCTCTAGGTCATAGACTTCTCTATTTAGACCTCCTTTGATCTCTCTTCTTTCACTCTCTTACTTAAGTACCTTCAGCCTCTTCTGCCTCCTCCTGTCCATTTTAATTAGGGCATTCTTTTCTTCACCATTAATCAGAGGACGCAATTTCTTTTCTGCCACTTTTCCTTAAAAGCAGCCTTCACAAATCTTCTTCTCCTTTTAGTTTTATTGCAGTTGAAGAGGATAGCATAGGAAAATAATTGTAACTGAAGAGTAATACAGCTCTGCATGATAATACTATAGTCTGAAATAAAAGAAAAAGCATCCTAATTTTTAAAATGCTGTGAGCTGCCCTATCAGATAATGGGGATTATACAAGAATACATATACAAACACATACTGACAATCCAGCAGGTCTGATGCAAGAACTTAGTAGGGCACTCTCCAGAAACATGCTGCTATATCCTTCTTGACGTAGTTACTCAAAGAAACAACAGTTATCCACTGAATGGCAGACTTTATCTCACACTTGCGTCAAATAAAGACACTAGTTTGGTCTCCTCTTCCTCTCAGAGAATTCAGATCCCACATCCCTAAAAATTATGCTGAAAACACAGTCACTGATGGCACCTGCTTTCTTATCCTTTGGAAGTTGATAATTTCAAAGCAGTGGCTTTCTTATTTGTGGACTTATCTCACTCACAAATGCTTACCAACATATTTACCACTGGGTCAGCTACATGCACCTGGAACCACTTGTCTCACAACACAGCATAGCCAGAGCTATCTCCCAATCTCTTTAGGAAATCTAGCACGTAGCTTTTTTAAGGTCACCACTGTGTCATGAAGGTTTTAAGAAGATCATTCATTTTTAGCTTGCTTCCTTCAAGGAAAGTTCAGAACTATTAAGTTGAGAAACATTTTCTACTGTGCTGTGACCATGTATTTTCCAGTAATCAAAACACTCTGCAGAGCCAAGAAATGCATGGAAAAGATGGTGACTGAACAAGAGCATGACTACTCCAGCGTCACATAACTCATGAGCTGAGTCACACGCAGGAGACTGCTTCTCCCTCTGCATTTCTATGAAATCATACATATCATAGAGGAGGGTAGTACTCAACCACTGGTTAAGCTTTGCTATACTGTGAACTGGTTCAGACTCCTGACAGTGGCTACCATACTTAGATAACTTGAAAGCCCGACACTGTGGCAGGGATCATGAGGTACCATACATGACTTAAAGATGTTCATGCAGAGTCAAGAAGCCTGAACAGGAGTAAAAGATGCTCACCACAATGTGTGGCCCCTGGGTTAATAGCCGTCAAGAACTTCAGATACTTAGACCCTACAAAACCTACTGGAGCCATCTTCTTTGGCAGTAGATATGCTAGCTACCCAGAAAAGTCAGATCCAAGCACAACACCTTTCTAAATGGGTAACATCTTCAGAACTAGATTGTGGGGGGGGGGGGAGGAGGAGGTGGTAGGAACACAAGACCTGGAAACTATACTTTTATGCTACATGTTGTCTATGGTTCTTACCTTCTACGTAGATCTTCAGCCACTGCTGCTCTGCAGCTGAACAAATAGGCTCGCAGAGATTTTAGCTGCTGTCTCAGGCGGACGACAGTTGCCAGAGATTCAACGTGCTTGTACAACATGGGATTTTCCTGCTGGATATCAATCAGTGGCTCCTCATACACATATTCCAGAAACTCTTTGGCTTGCTTTGATACCTGAAAAACACGCAACCAGTTTAGATAGGCTTTCCTCATAACTCTTTTTTATGCAGATCTTCTCTTCTGTGTTTTGTCAGCCATTTTCTGCATCTGAAGTATTATTCTGCTAGCAACTACAGATGAAAACAGAGCTGAGAGAGAGCCAACTGTCTCTGCTTATAGCCAATTCAAACTTCATCAAGCCCATCAAAGCTGAATGCCTGAGATAATTGCTTACTTATCCAAAGTGCAGCAATATTTGCAGCCACACGTTTTCATTGCAGGATAACACAGTTCACTGCATGTACTTTTAAGCCTTAAAACTACGATCATCAAGTTTCTTCCTTGTTAATACTTTTATTCTTGTTTTCCGTTTGGAAAGAAGCAAGTGATTAAGTGCCAAAACACAACACTGGAAAAGGAAACATATACACTGCAAATCCAATCATACTGTGCTGTCCCAGGATACAGAACTCCAGAATGAAGTTCTACTCCCCTTTGCTACATGCTCAGCCAGCGTGGCTAAAATAATGTAAAAAGAAAATACTCTGAAGTACATTAAGTTTATTAAATTATGGATAAATACATTTGAATTTTACCAGTATTATCCATTTGCAATGTTTCATTCGCAAGAAATTGTTTTAATGTCATTTTCTTGAGAGTACTTTGTTTTATCTCCACCTCTAAAGAGCTACTGTGATCCCAATAAATTAATGGGAGTTTTATTCCCATTAGAAAAGATATTCCTGTTTCTGAGGTGAGATAGACAAAAAACACTCATTTCTCTTTTTTGCATTTTATCACAACTGGAAAAGAAAAGATGGGATTATCTGAAATAAGCTGCAAATCACTTGAAACTGTGCTACAGAAACACTGCGTGTTCCACAAATCAATTAGTCCTCGTGGATCTTTAAATCAGTGTTTGCACTGTTGAGTTGAGGGAGGGCTAACTATGCTACGTTCTATGAAATTAACAAAAGGAGAAAGGGCACACCATAGCCTCTTGAGATTTAGGATGTCATTTCCCTACTAGTGTTGTAAGGCAGGAAGTTGATAAAAGCAATATACTTAGGTCACTTCAAAAGTAATGCCTCCTATGTATTTCCATGGAAACTACAATAGAAACAAAGACCACAATAACACTACTTGACAGAGCAAAGTCTCAGCTACAAAACACTATTTTTCATCACAGTAATCACCGTTTTTGCCAGCGATGAACACAAGCCTGCTTGCCACACTTGTAAAAATCTGCACCAGCACAGGTGACCCACAACTTCACAGCTGTTATGATGGCATCACTGCTACAAAAATGTTACCCAGCAGTTCATCTTTCATCAAATGGAAGTCACAAGGTGATAAATTCAGACTATATGGCGGGCATGGTAGGACAGTTCAGCCAACACTGGCAATGTGCTCCACAATCTTCAAAATGGTACGGGGCCTGGCACTATCATGTTGCAAGAGAAAGGTTGTCTTCTCACCTACCCTGGCTCTGGAAGTTCAAGACTTCAGCTTAGCCAGCATCGCGATGTAGCAGTCAGAGTTGATGGCTTGTCCAGGTTCCAGGAAATTAAGAAGGATCACTGTTTTCCTATCCCAAAAGAGTGTCCATCACTTTACACTCTGAGAACTGTGTCTTGAACTTCTTCTTTGATGTGGAATTCACATGTCACCACTCCAGGGACCGTCGTTTTGACACTGGTTCACAGTGGTAACACCATGTCTTGTCACCAGTAATTATGTGATTCAGGAAACTGTCACCTTCAGTCTCATATTGATTCAATAGGTCCTGACAAACTTGCATAAAGGTCTTCTTTCTGTTCCTGTGTGAGCATTTGTGGGACCCACCTGGTGCAAAATTTGCAATATTCAAGTGTTCCCACCATCACTTCCAACGCACTGAAGCCAATATTCAGCTCAGCGCACAGTTCCTTGGTTGCAATTTGCTGATTCTCAGTAATTAGTTGATTGAGACACTCTTCCTTTCATTGTGTGACAGAGGAGCATGGCTATCTGTGCACAACATGGCTTGTCTTTCAGGTCACTGTTGCCACTGCTGAAATGCACCACCCAGTGCCTCACTGTGTTCACGTCCACTCTTTGGTCTCCATAAAACGTTCAGCAAGCATCGATGAATGTCAGTGGGTGCCATTTTTTCCACATGAAGGAATTCAGTGACACACCTTCACTTCATCCACACTTCCATGTGTCATTTTGTCAGACTAACCCTCTGCTGATAACTGTAACACATCAACAACATGAAATGGAATATTGGTGGGGAGGGTCAGTCTCCAGAGTCATACCACCACCATCTGCCTCTGACATTGTAGACCAACATAATAAAATAGGAGGCATTACTTTCTGAGCAGCCCTTGTATATCCTTATAAAAAGCATCACTCTAAGGAGAACTAGCTTTAAATATAACCTTTTTCACAATGCATGATAAAGTATAGTAATAAGGTCAAGAACAACCTTACCACCAGTAACTACACAGATACGGTTGGTAATTTTCAATACGGCAGATTATAACTCCTCAGATTTCCCAGGTCCTGAAGCTGTATCAAACAGCTCACTTATTTCTATTAAGCACTCATTTCTTTTTCATTTTTTTCCAAAACAATGCATACAAAAGGAATTGTGCCATCTGAATGGAAGCGCAAGCAACATGCTGTGTAAGGAGCAGCACAGGCAATTTGGATTTTACAGACCAAGACTCCACAATTATGTCAAGTTTTCAAACATTAGCATTGTTAATGTTTTTAGACGTGCTAACTGCATTGTACAAAAGAGACCAAAGTCAAACAACTACTTTCAAACTGCTTTTATAATCATTAAACTATTTGGCTGTAATGCCTCAACTATCTCCTGACAACCACAGTATCTACCGTAAATATTATTCTTCATCCACTCATGGGAAAATTAAGCTACATATTCGGTGATATACTAGGAGGCACATGAATGCTAGGTAGAGCAAGCAGCGCCTCCCACATGGAGGGCAAGGGACTCAACTCAGTATTCTCTGTAGACTTTGGGATTTTCCTCACCCACCATCCTGCTGCCTAAGGAACCAGTGAGAGATGACTGTCCATGTGCTACACCCATACCTGTGCACACCTTCACCCTTGTACAGGGGAGCTTTCCAGAGGCTGCAACTTTAAGAGTACAGAAACAAAAGCGACACCAGATCTGCAATCACCTGTGTGACTGCAATACATACAGACTATGATACAAAGTTTAAAATTACCTTTTTGTTGTACAAACCACAATCACAGAGGACCAAACATTACTACTGTTCAGCTCTGGTGCTGCACAGCCTGAGTGCAGCCTTTGAGGGGAGAAAAGTGAACCTTTCTCCGTGCCAACACAATACACCTGCACAGCACTGATTATAGGGAAAAGCAGCTTTGTCCAGCATCATCAGCTGACAGGGAAGTATTGTTTTCACTATGCATGCCTGACACGGGCACTATGTAAAACATTACCAAGTATAGCAAAGTTACAGGACTCTGAAATGCAACCTTATAATGGGAGTGGTCAGGCAGTCATAGTAATTCACGTTGCTATCAGCCAATACACTAGTATGTGTATCAGCACGTTCACAATACCCCAGGTTATACTGGGCAGAACACATATTCATAAGGCAGTAGGAATGATAAGGGGCAAATTGAAGAGTTTTAATTTCAAGCATCACAGAAGGATGGATATTAACATTTCCAGACTTTTCTTTTCAAGAGGCTGCAAATTTACCATTCAGAACTCAATTTACCAGAATCCAGCCTTCCTTGAGGCCTTCCGGCACAGACAGTTCACTTCCTGCTATGTTTGTCTGTTTGCACAGGCTGGAACGTACCTGAACTGAACTGCAGAACTTACTAGCTTCTATGATGGGAAAACAGTTGGCATAAATAAAAGGAAGAAGGCACGTTCAGAAGATTACCTCTTTTTCCCCTCACACAAGCATGAAAAACATGAGTAGGGAAACTGCAGGGAGATAGGAAAAGAAAAAGTGTACCTGAGGACTGAACTACTGCTTGGTTATGACAGAAGACATATGCCTAACCACCAAGTCTTCTGAAAGCTTTTACTGCAGCCAAGGGGATTTTACTTATCCACGGGCTTTCAGGTGCTAAGTGCATTGTTTTTCAACGTGGTAAGAGAAGACAACTCAAAAGATTTCTACTGCTTCTGTTTTTTTCAAGTCCTATCTTGCCAAAAGCAAGACAAGAACCATTTACAAAACTTACTTAGTTGATGCAAGATGGTACTCAGTTGAGCAGGACTTCATGAAACACAGAAGAGAAACATGTCCAATTACATTATATCACCATAAAAGTCTATGTCCTAGAATATGCGCTGCTGCTTGTTTTGCCTCAGACGGGTATGACAGACACCAGAAACCTCTCAGAAGCGAGAAAGGAAAAAAAGGCAATGGAAAGGCATGAGAAGGAATGTAGTTGTTCAAATTCTTCATTCGCTTTCCTTCCATTTAGTGAAACGCTAGGCACATTTTAGCCTGTGCGCAACACTAAGTTTTTGAAGACTAAAGCCCTGTTTCAGCTCTGACCATCATATGTGGCATATGCTTAATCTACTCAGTTCATCTCTGGGGTATGCTAATAGTCCACTGGGGAATGAGACACCCACTGCAGGAGCTCTGCTTTCAGACATTACTGCACTACCTGTGAGGGCCATGGCTGTGTGTTTAGGAGACGCTCTGTTGCTAAGATTCACTTTGGAACGTGGCCGCATGGCTTTATGTGGGCACAATGGCCAATTATCGGAAGTGAAATGCTGACTAATTAAGTGATCTTATTTGAAAACGACCCCAGAGGAAATTATTACTACCAAGATCACCTCAAGGAAGTGGGACAAGATTTCTGCCTTTGCCAAATCAGTACATTTAATCAATACGCTGCTAAGGAATCATGCCTTTTCATTACCAACATTAAGTGCAGCAGCCAACACTAAATTGCCTTTCAGACCATACAGAAAAAAGGAACATCAAACCTTGCCCCTGAATAGCAGAAGGAGACGTGGATGTGCAAGTGCAGGCAATGTGGCCTACCTCAGAAAAGCACTGCTTAGTCAACATGGGCATAAAGCAAGGACAAAAATAAAAGCATGCAGAATTGAACAGAACAGGAAAAAAATCCAAAAGATTTCCCGAAAGTAACAACAGCTACATGTTAACTTAATCCTATACCTGGATGAAGTCAAGATGAGAAGATCCAGCTGGTGATCTCAGCTCAGTTTTGACACTGCTACTGTGGCACATAATGACCCCTTGACCTTCTCTCCCTGTCTCAGCTCCCCTCCCAATAGTTGGAGATGCTGTCATGTTTTCCAAACTAAGTAATGGTTTTCCTTTCTTACATCCATCTCTGAGTGTTTTGGCACAGAGACTGACAAAGTACAGACTGACAAAGAATTTGTTTGTGGTCCCAAGCCACCTCACACAGGTGTAAACAAAATGAAAAACAATTTCTCACTGTAAGAATTACAGTATGTTAGATTTTCAATGAAAGCTTAAGCTTGGAAGTCCCATTTTCATTTCTTCCCTCAGCTGCTTACACCTAGACCATAGGAAACAGAGCATAGTTTTCACTCCCCAAGCTTAGAAACCAAACCAGTTTATTTTCCTGGCAGTATCACTGACACCTTGATATGAGATTTCCTTACCTTACCATCTACCTGTTCCATATGAGGGCTACCTGTCGTGCCCTAGCCTAGCAAGTTCAGACCTTGTCAAAGGCATCCAAAAAAAGAATTCTTAAATATTTATTCTTAGCTTCTAGGAAAGGGAAAGGTTTTTTTTTTTGTTGTTTTTTTGTTTCCACATATCACAGCTTTGTAGCTTCGAGAAATCTTGCAATTTGTGGCTCAAGACTATCATTTTCCTGATGGCAGGCTCTGGCTACCTTTTAATAATCTTCACTTCTGTCAAATTTTCTTCCTCAAGAGAGCTGCTTTTCCTCTAATAGGGCATTTACTGGTTATTTTTTTCCTTTTCAAATAGCCCATCATAATAATATTCGCAGACACAAAACATCAAACAGCTTCTCCTAACAGTGGCTGCTAGGTTTGAAGCTCTAGTATGATCTGGTTTCCTTATGAGTTCACCGTTGTTTCAGCACATGCCCTCTGCTACTGCAAAACAACACTGCTAATATGTTTGTTGGCATAACGCTTGGAGGCACGTAATCAGTTTCCACTATATAGTAACCAACCAGTGAGGTAGCAGCAATAGCAGATCACTGAAGTTTTAGAAAACCTGCTTGTGTTGCAAGTAAACAACTACAGAATTTTCTCTTTACATTATTTTCAAGTGTCCGGTTCAAACAAGTGCCATATAGCAATGTTCTGGCATTCTAGAAATGTTTGTGCCAAGAAATGGGACACACTGGGCTTCTGCAAGCACCATCTTCAGGTTATGCCTGTTTCCAGTGGGCATTTCCACAATTTTAGTATCCATCACTAAGCATTACCAATCTGCAATCTTAATCAGTCATTCTGTCTCTCCCTGTCTCTTGAACAACTAGATAAGCAATGATGGAAAAGATGCCATCAAGAAGAGGAGTACAGCTGCTCCTTTGGAGAAACACCATAGACCTGGCTAAGGAAACTGTGATGAAAATACCTGTCTTCTTGAGAGTATATGGACTTGCCAGGCCAGGGTCATTCTGGCAAGCGAAACAAAGCAGATACTTTCAGCAGACAATGCCTTTAAGCCTCAACATGTGGTAAAACATCTGTGTTTACACAGAAACAGCAATTCAGTTCACTCACTAGTAAATCAACTTACAGGGAGATTACCTTGTACTTGGAAGTATCCCAGTTATGAACCAGTCGTGCAGGGATGAGGAAGCTGTCATCCACATGGCAGGTACAGCAGTAATACCATCCACTGTAGCTACACACCTTGGCTTTCCCATTGGACAGGCCTATGGAGCGCTGACAGCCTGGAGGAGAGAGGAGAAGACTGGGTTTGTACAGCATGCCAGAGGTGCACGCTCAGGATACAATAAGGAAAGTATTATTCCTTCATCTGAGGTCATTTCAACAAAAAATAAACAAAACCAACCTAACTCCACATAATAGCAAACAAACCCTCCACAATCACTATGTCTTTTTCCTTAGAAAAGGAGAAATAAATATATCCTTGGTCTAGTGTTGAAAAAAAACTCAGTAACTTGAGCATGTAGGACAGAGGTCAGAGAGCAGTTAAAGAGTACTTAGCACTTCTCAAGAAACAAAGGCAGAAGAGCAACTTTGAGATACTCAGCATTTAGAAGTCATTGCCATCAAAAAACATAGAATCACTGCCCAGTAAATCATATTCCTCAGTGCCACATCTCCACAGCTCTTGAACACCTCCAAAGACAGTGACTCCACCTCTCCAGTCCAACTCACCACTCTTTCTGAGAAGTTTTTCCTAATACCCCACCTGAACCTCCCGTGGTGCAACTTAAAGCCATTACCTCTCCTCCTATTGCTGTTACCTGAGAGAAGAGGCCAACCCCCACCTTACTACAACCTCCTTTCAGTTAGCTGTGGAGAGTGATAAGGTCTCCCCTGAGCCTCATTCTCCAGACTGAACAATCCCAATTCCCTCAGCCACTCTCCATAAGACTCATGCTCCAGACCATTCACAGCTTCACTGCCCTTCTCTGAACATGCTCCAGGGCCTCGATGTCTTTCTCATAGTGAGGGGCCCAAAACTGAACACAGTACTCAAAGTATGGCCTCACCAGTGCTAAGTACAGTGAGACAATCACCCCTCTGCTCCAGCTGACTACACTGTTTCTGATACAAGCCAGGATGCCATTGGCCTGCTTGGCCATCTGAGCACACTACCGGCTAATGTTCAGCCGAATGTCAACTAATACGCCCAGATCCTTTTCCTACACCCAGCTTGCCAGGGACTCCGCCCAGGACCCAACACTTGGTCTAGTTAAAGTTCAAACAACTGGCCTCAGCCCATCAATCCAGATCCAGCTGTAGGGCCTTCCTGAAGTTTCCTGCTTTAACTAATGAGGAATTAATGAAGACCCTTCCTTCACACGACCACCTGTTTTCAAAAAATACACAAAGTCACTGTATTTGACACCCTTGCCTTTCTCACAATTGTGGCTAAAATGAGCCAACAAGTTCAAATAATATTAATGTAGAGGGTTGGAAGACAGACAGCATAGTCACATGAAAAAATACGCTCAAGACGCAAGGCTAAAAACGTTTGGCCAAGAAACAGTGAGCTATCTGTGGTTGTTATTAACACCTCTATAACACAGCACACATGACAATATTGCTGCTTTTATTTCAAATGGTAGTGTCCCCATATGCCATTACAGCTGTAGACAAATCAGCCCTACAGCCCCACTGGCATACATGGAAGTCTCAGACAGTTTCTGCTGGAGCCAGATACTAAAGTTGATTAGCAGAACCCTCACACATCACTTTTACAGAAGAAAATATTGGTTAAACACAGTTTTATAGGCAGAAGTAGATGGACTGGCTGCTTTTGTCAGTATAACTGATTTTGTTTTGTGTAATTATGTAACTTGTCTCAGAGAGATAATCCTTTTTTCCTCCTAGTAGAAATTATTACTTGGGGAGAGCTTACTGCTCAGCTGCTCTAGTCATAAACGGAATTCCTTCCCCTCATTAGCTCACACTACCATACCCCCTCTGCTCTAATCAAAATTATTAGAACAACCTGATTGGCACAATTAGTTCACCTCCTCCACGTCCCCGCTCCTGGGCAACTTGGCCACTGATTCTCTGAGATACACACTATCAAGACAATCAGTGAAGGACCTGTCCTGTTTCTTTTTCTCAATCAGTTCCTTTTTCTTTTTTTCTTTCCCCTGAAGTGAGGGTATGCATTTTCTTAAAAACAGCAAAGGTATATGGAGTTCAGTTGATGAAATACTTATGTCAATGCTTCCTCCTTTACCATTCATAAAATCAGAATGTAAGTATGTATCAAGTGGTATTACTCAAGATACCTAATGAAAAAAATGTGATCTCGTCTTAGGTGACCTCATCTTAGTTTGATATCATCAAACAGAAAAGATAAATATTATGACTGTAGATTATTGTAATTGCTGAAATAATTCTGGTATGGTATACAGTAGCAGCATTTTTTGCAGAGCAATAGTTTTAGGGCAGAGAGAATGCAGATGTGCCTTTACATGGGTAAACTGAAGACTAGAAATCCAGCAGCACATTACAAAACAAGATGATGTAAGACTGCAGCTTGGGATCATGACTTAGAAGCCAACAGCTTCCTAGAAAGTTGGTTGATGCTAACGCCTGCAAATGTACAAGAGGCGTGTAATGCCCTCATTAATATGTTTTATCTTTTGGTTAGCCTCAAGTGGTCCGGCAGTTCGAACAGATGATATTTTAATGTCCCTTCTAACTATTCTACTCCATTCTACAACTTCATACTTCCCTCAGCACAAAGCAAGCACTTTCCTGTTCTTTTCTCCTTTAACACATGCAGTTTCCAGACTAGCCATTTATAAGAGTTCTCACGCAGACCTGCTCTACAGTGCTGCTATGGATAAAGTCAGTGGGCATGTTTGGTGGTAAGCTCAGTATCAGTACTCTGAGGTACATATAGAACTTTTGTTTTCCAATTGCCTCAGCACACAAAGATGAAGGTTTTGAACAGCTGAAGAGACACAAAATAACCAGTCCTGTTCATCTGATGAGATATTCATCTATTAACTCTGGAAGATGCTCACAAAAGGTACTCACACTGTTGCTATGGAGCCCCATGTTTTTAAGAGCACAGCAGAGGTAAATCCTGCTCCTCCGTAAAAGAAACAGAAAAACATGACCCATCTTCTGCTCACAGAGCAAGATGAAGGACTATACAAAAGACAGCACTTCTTCCCCCTTCCCAAGCTAAATAGAAGCAAGTCCTCAGAGAGCATGTTTGTGTCAGCAGTATCTCAGTACAGCATGTTTTTAAGTGCCAGCATGGTAAAAAGTAGTGGTGAAAGGTCTAAATCTCTTTGCAAGTTGCCTCTAGATACTTTTTTTTTTTTTAATCATCAAAAAGCACTGAAGCGTGAATCTTGATACCGCAACTGACTCCAGCTGTAGCATTCATTACACACAGCAGTCGCCTCACGTTGGTTGAAACAGGCTGCTAAATAACACATAGGGTTTTTCTAGCTCAATGTGTTTGGACCAGCTGATGCAGTACAAGCGGTACAGCTATGACAGAATGAGACTGGTATCTCCTAGCTCAATGCCATTAAAACCTCTATAAACGTTCCCCACTAGCCAACACTTTCTAGGGAATGAGGATGGGACAGTACACACTGTTTTCACTCCCTGCCACGCCACAAGCTGCTGGTTTGTCTTAGCAATCTAGCTACCACCAGTTAGGCTGAAGGCAACAATATGCTAAACTCCAACTTCTTAGATTTGAACTGTCGCCATTCCAAGCTAAAATATTTATAAACGAGA
Organism: Numida meleagris; assembly: GCF_002078875.1. Classification (NCBI taxonomy): domain Eukaryota; kingdom Metazoa; phylum Chordata; class Aves; order Galliformes; family Numididae; genus Numida; species Numida meleagris. Next base: position 45,904,003 of record NC_034413.1, on the reverse strand, counting down.
AGACACTATTTAGACATCCTTTCCTGCCACCTCCTAGGACCAGAAACTCATTCCAGTCTAAGAAGAGAGCTTCCCTGGGAGATGAATGACAAAGCACAGAAGTATGTTCTCCTCCTGCTCCCAGAGGACTACATCCAGCCCAGAAGAACTGAAAGGCTCTGCAGTGAAAACCCTGAAGCTCTTTCCCTTCAGGAAGGGTGGCTTTATAAAGAGAAGTTCTACCCAAGCAGAAAATTTTCCCTTACTCCAGTACTTCTCTGCGCCCATGCTCGTTTCCTTGCTTCTCAGAAACACATTTTTACATGGAGTATTTCCCAGTCTTCCTCACACCCTCAAGTCAGCCATATTCTGCAAAGCTACACAACAATTCTAAGGTTTGGGTATTTTTGATGAGAATGCAGCACTGGCACCTACCTTACATTTTCCCTTAGCTTACAAGCTTTGCTGCTGGAAAATCACCATCCTTACCATTCTTATCTGTTGTGATTCATAATGATGGCTATTTCTACAATCCTCTCAAATTAAGTTATCAAAGCACTGATTTTCTTTGATGTTATGCAGTTCAAAGTGATGCAGAGTGTGACAAACATATTTCTATGGCATAGACCACTTATGCTACTTTGTTTTTTTTAAGATAGGGAAAAAAAGAGGAAAAGGAAGAAGAAAAAAAAAAAGAAGAGAAAAGAACAGTGCAGGGCTTAACGCCCTTGGAAATTCTGCACCTAGTCATTCAGGTACATAAACTTGTCATCATGTTTACCAAAAGCAAAGCTAGTACCAATTCCTGGGCTTAAACTCTTCAGTATCCTTCCCCACAAGATGTCTGGATGTAGCCAGCCATCTCACAGATTAGTAACACAACTCAGGAAGTAGGTTTACTTGAGGAGAAGCGACCTTTTACATTTGCAGAAAAAAAAATGCTTGCCTACAAAAAGAGAAAACAGCTTCAACAGGTTGGGGGAAAAAAGCAGCACTACGTTCACCAATTCCCTCACAGCTATTCCTAATGCTCATACAGAATAGTATCCATGAAACTTCTGCACAGAGGTCTGGCAAATCCTGAGCCAAGAATAAGAAGAATATGCCAACATTTACTACCACCCCCAAAATCATCAGATGTTACAGAGGAAGCTACCAACAGGAGAAGTGTGGCTGTCGAACACTGTTAGCAAAGTAAGGTAAGGAATGATCCTAAACCTTCCATCACAGAAAATATAACAAAACTACACTAGAATCAAGCAGAGAAAAGAGGGGTTAGAAAAAACATCAGCAAGAAAGTGCTGCTGGGCACAGATGAATCTCACTCGACAACACCTCTCTGAGCAGAGCAGGAGTATCGACATGAAGAAGCTCATCTCCAAATGCTAAGACTTTAGGAGGAAAGAATTACAAGAAGAAAAGGTTAAAAAGTTATAACAAATCTCTGTCCTTGACATAAGGTGGTGGTGAGAGTTATAGCATGGAGGAGGAATTCAAGTCACTACAATACACTTCCCATTCTGCAAAGCATAGAAAACACCACTTCTGTCACTTTCAGGGTATCATAAAGCTCTTACAGTCATGGCTGATACACACAGCTATTCTTTATCCACATACCTTGTTCTTTAGCCATTTAGCAATAAAACATTGGAGCAAGCTACAGAGGGAAACAAGGAAAAAGGAAGACCAAACTCAAAATAAGCACATAACTGTTTTCCTTATTCAATAAAGTTATTTACTCAGTATTAGGAAAAAGCAACTCCCTCCTGATTGTGTGCCATAATTAAGTCTGTGACAGATTAGCTTAGAAGCTAATTCATTTAGAAACAACATACAATACGAAGAAGAAAAATGACCCACAAACTTCAAAAGACTTTTAGCTTGATAAAGCCATAAAACAGACTAAGCAGAAGGTGCACAGCAACAAATTTGCAGTGTTAGATCAGACATAAAACACTGTTGTAGCTTCTCAGCACAAACAGGGAAAGTGAGAATTATACTTTAGTTGCTGACCTTATGTTGCTGTGCGTCAACCCCAATTCACCCTATGGAAAAACTCAAATTCAATACAAAGACACAATCCAGCTCAGTTAGCACATGCTTACCCAGGTTTGAATCTTTATCTGCGCTTTCTCTTCCTCATAGCATTATTTTTTTCTAAAGTAATTCTACTTCTAAAGAAATAATTCAAACTCCTAAAACTCCAAGCAAAGTCTGACCTTCAGCTCATCTTGCCTACTAAATAGGTCACTCCAAAAAGAATGCCTCCTATTTATTTCCATGGAAACTACAATAGATACAAAGAGCACAACACCACTACTTGATGACGCAAATTCTCAACTACAAAACACTATTTTTCAACACTGTCACCATAATTAGCTGACTTACATGGATGAGCTGATCAGAGACTTTATTTCATGGTGTGACAGCTATGCATGCCCACCCAGAACATGACTTGTCTTTCACATCACTGTCACCACTGCTGAACCGCAGCACCCACCACCTCACCGTGCTCGCATCCACTGTTTGGTCTCCATAAACGTACAGCAAGCATCGATGAAAATCAGTGGGTGGTGTTTTTTCCACATGGAGGAATTCAATGACACACATTTGCTTCATCTGCACTTCCATGTTAGGTGCCATTTTGTCAGACTGTCCCACTGCTGCCATCTGTCGCACAGCAATAAAAAGTAACAGAATATGGGTGGGAAGGTTCAACACGAACTGCTGTACCATCAACCTCCGCCTCTGACATTATGGGCCAACATAATAAAATAAGAAGGATTGCTTTCAGAGCAGCTCTCCTAATTACCTACACAACACGTAAATCCCACATTATTTACCCCAACAACATACAAAACATTCTTGAGTTATGATCTATATCGGTTTCTCCAGAAATAAGGAAGGCTTCATTAGCCCCCAATTCCCAACTTTGTTGTTTGGTTTTTAACAGACTCCAAAGGATGGACGAACCCTCCTGACTCTATGGCAAGCCCGACTATTGGCTGGAGCTTTGAACTAAGCCCTAAATGAATAGCTTTCCCATCCTGACTAGTGCCAATAAAGATAGCCCAAGATAACTTGGCCACCCACCCCAGGCAGGCTTGCTGGTTGCTGACCCCAGCCTAGGCTGTGCAGATGGGTCAGGAAGCACCAGTCCCTTCCTGCTGCTGGCAGCTCACATGCACACAGCAGCTCCCCAAGGCAGATGAGATGAGTCATCCTCTACGCACCCAGGCTTTCTTCCAGTCAGCAAAACTTGGTTTAATACAGTCATACAATATTTAGACTGTCAGAGCTAGGTGTAGTAAACAACATCCTTTGTGTCAGTCATGCTGAACACACAGATCTATCACCCTCTCCAAGAAGATCAACAATGAAAAAAAAACAACCATGAGTGGAAAAAAGCCAGGTGACAGCACATATAGACTTCATCAATTAATTAAGGGCAAAAAAAAACAGTAGCTGTGCATCAAATGGCAGCAATGAAACTTCACTTTTCCCAAAGAACTTGCTCCAAGAGAATTAAAAACAGCAATGAAGACATGCTTCACATGCAGTTATGGTTTGTGAATCCTTTAACAGATGGCCAGTCTGTCCAGCGCTTTGAAAAATTCCTTTCTTCTCATTCACAGGACCACAAGCACTGTCGAAGAATAGGATACACCTCAACTAATTTGCTGTTCTTTCCCCATGTCCTTACAGAGTTATTCTCTCCAATATGTGGTGCTTTGCTGAAATTCTGAAGCACTCCCAGACAGAAACAAGTAAAATTTCCCACGGAATGACTTAGTGGCGGACGCTGGTAGTTCACCAGCTCCTTAATCAGGGGTGGGGTTTGAATGCACTCTCTGGGCCAGCTCTTGGAAGTCTGCCAGCCATGAGTAAACTGAGAATTTGATGTGATTAGTAATAGTATTCCCAATCCTACAAATGATGACACTCATAGTTGGTTTTATGCACTAAGAAGGCAGCCAAGAATACAGAAAAGAGCAGGTGAGCTGTTTGTGAGATCAGAGCAGATGCTGGTGCCAGTGTCCGCATCTGTGGCCAGGTCACTTCACACACAGAGCCTCTACTTAATTCAGTTTTCATTCCTGCTCTGCAATTCGTTTGAATACCACTTAATTCCATACTGTTCACTCATTTACTTACTCTGAAGGCTCCCCAGTTTGCTAAGTTCCATTTACTTTATAAAGTGGCTATTAACATATGTTGAAATAATCAGCCTTGTTTCCATTCAAATACACAGCTGATTTTGTACCTTCTCTTAATATGAGGAGCAACCGTGAATTTAGCGCGGTTATACATTCTTTAACAACGTTAGCTGAATTTCTTCTTGGCTACACATCACTACCACAGCGCTACCTTGGGCATACGTACTGCTCAGATTTACACAGCACAGGTATGAATAAGCCCATCAACGTTGCAGAAGGCCCGATAAAGAACCTGAAACCCTCCCAGCAGCTGGCATGTGGTTTATCCACAAACTTCTCTTACATTTCTGCTGTTCTCATACAAACGTAGCAGTTTTGCCAATAATACACTGCACTGATACGTGAGCTGACTTGCTTGATTTAAAAGATGCTAACCCAGCAAATGAAACAGGTTCTTGTGACGTGATCCCTATTCTCCAGAGAAGAATTTGGGGACTTTAGAGTTTTCAGGGCTGAAAATGCTTCCATTTTTCCAGGTGTAGCTTTCTCTATTCTGACACAGATGAGACTTGGACATGTAGACATCCTGGTCTTGATATTCTTTTGTTTAAACTTTATTTTAATTAATTCATCAACACATACTCCTGGACTGGCTTCACTGGACAAATGGACCAAAAAAATAGTGAAGAGTTCCTTGGGGCCAGCAGAATTAATTCTTAGGATTCACAAGCCTGGAGGACACAAGGCTTTGCCAAAGTGAAGCATAGAGCCTATGCTACAAGTAGGCACATGCTCACTCACAGCAAAACTGAGCTCATTCTCCCAGCACCATAGATAACAAAAATAAAAACAACACATTTTAGATTGGAGAAAAAAAATCTACAACAATAACTTGCTAAAAACCTGAAGAGTTGTTCACGGAAAGATTAGAATTATAGGGTGACATATCCCAGTACAGGGAGCAAAGGTACACTTTAAACTTGCCAGGGGAAATACATAGATTTATCGGCCAAGACCTGTGTACCAGCTATTCTGCCTCCAGGCAGTAGTAAAATAGCAGCAGAAGATTGCAAAGTGCACATAAGGGTACAGGACAGGCACTGAACTGGCCAGGTACTCAACTGAACTGCCCTTCCAGGCAGCAGCAGGCCAATCTCAAACCAAATCCAACAAAGGAGAAAATCCTGCTCCGTGAAGGCACTGATCAAATGGTAGGAAGGTGAAGGACCTAAGTGCTATGAGATTACACAAAGCTAACACTTTCATTGCCATTTCCCCACAGTCAAGCTTTCTTAAAACTGAAGAGCTCATTTACTTTACCTCTGAAAATGTAATGTCTTATGTGAGCATAACTGATCACTGATAAGAGATTTAATCAATTCAAACAAACGAGACACCTTACAATGTCTTCTGACGCCAGCCAAATGAGATGCCACATGATCAAAGACCTCGTGGACCAGCAACCTCATGTTCCGAAACATGCAAGTGCACAGCAGATGAAGCACTGCCTGCTAAACAAATTCAAGTTACCCTGGCATAGAAACCTTCTCTCCACACCTCCTAACAAGTTAGTGGCTTTGTTTAGGTATCACGTACTTTTCAGACATTACTTTAGCTGCTTGACAAGGTCTTTTTGCTCAACTGGATTTGGCCTAGCTAAGATTTTAGACATACCATTATTATCAATGGAAATTTTACTTCTTAATCAATAGAAACATGGCCTGAAAGTGACATACAAGACCTGAAGACTGTTCTAAAGAAAGATAATTAAGTAATAAAACCTTTACAAGGCAAAACACATTCTTAGAGGGCACTACAAAGTCTCAAATACAGGGAAGACAAAGAGCTGCTGACATCTTGGAACAAAGAGATTAGCTGAAAAGAAAACAAGCATAAAGTACAGTACTTAGCACAATCCTGTAAGTCCTGGACAAGTGAGAACAATTATTATTGGGAACTAAAAGAGTGACAAGAGAGCTGACAGCTTTCCTAAGGACTTTTTGGTATTTTATTTTTGTGCTATATTTGCTAAGATTTCTCTCCTGCTATTTCTATTTCTGTTACTTGCTGCTATTAACTAGGTGCTGGGTGTGGTAACGGTTCACTAAGTATTAGCTAAATTCAAGGAAGGAGCCCTCTTGCTTTTCAACTGCCTGGCTTTTTAGGAAGTTGAATAAGTCAACATGACATTCAGCTGATCTATTTTATTTTATTTTTAATTACACTTGCCGCCTTGCAATTTATTAGCAACACATTTTATTTTTGATTGAGTTTATTGTTACCAGAGTTTGAGTTGGTTTTAGACCAAGGGAGTGAGCAAGAGCAGAGGCTGCATGAGCTGGGCAAGTAGCACTGGGCTCTCCCCATCTATACACAGGATCACAGCACTAGAGGCAGACTGACTCCTTGAAAGCCAGCAGCTTTCCACCTGCCGCCTGATTTGACAGGGCTGCAGGCTCAGGAAATAGCCAGTTTACTAACACTGGCTACTCTGCTCCCAGCAATCAGTTCAGCCAGCTAAGTCAGCAGTGCCACAACAGTATTATTTTTTTTCTTCTGGCAAGTGACAAGTCAAAGAGAAAGCAGAGAAGAAAAGACAGAAGGTACTCCAAAACAGGTGTGAGGAAAGCCACACAGAGGAACAAAAGGGTGTAGAGTACATTTTGCAGAAAGCAGAAACTCCCACATCCATTAGGACTCGTTGTCAAAGCAACAAGTGTTCCTGGCAGGCTGACCACTGAAAAAAAAAGTTTGTTTTAATGAAAGGACAAGGAGAGAAAAAAATAAAATGGGAAAAGAAAGAAACATTTAAAGATCAGGAGCCATGCAAAAAAAAATCAAGAGTCAAGGATAGAGGCTATTTGCCTTCCTCATCTACAGAAAAGTGAAGGCACAAACCAAGGGAATAGCAAATGGCAAGGGCTGCTGGGGAATTCTGCTCCTGACAGACCTCCAGAAGGGGTTCTCCAGGACAGACAGCTAGCCGCCCTTCCCCAGGAGCCTGCAGACAACCCAAACAGGGAGAAAGGAGTGCCACTGGAGTGCCCACAACTGGCTACCATTGCTGGCAAGACGCTGCACCTGCCAAGCACACCTTCATGGAAGCCACCTCAAATTTGTAATATGAACAGTTTAGAACTGCTCTTGAATCCAGGTAAAATAAATAAGTAGAAAGAAAAAAATAACTAATAGATCACCCTAACATGTTTTATTACCTACTTTATTAAAAAAATCAAGTCATAAAACCTAGTATTTACAAGCTTGCACTTGCAACCAACTTTCACTCCATACCCGTTCAAGGACAAGAGGTCTCACCTGAAATGTCACTCTAGCTCAGAGCCCCAGACGCTCCCCACAGGAACATTGGTACACTCTGCACGATAGCAACAAGGCAGGAGCAAACTTGCAGGTATGTGAACATATGAAGGATAGAGGAGGGTGCCATTCTAGTGCCAGTAGTTTCTAGCTAATTCAGCTTTCTAAATACATTGCTGTTCAAAGTCAGAAATGCAACCAGTGGCACCAAAGGAAAAAGAGTTTATAAGAGCATGCCTCACCACATTCATCAGTAGCCTGATATATGTTTTGAAATTGTAAGAAATAATACCGTCTTCCCCAGTAACAGAAAGCTAAATATGCTGGGAAAAGATTTTGCGTCTACTGACCAAGAAAAAGACACTTTTTTTGCCTTCTGACTCCAGTGTACTAAGTTTGTCCCCCTGCCCCATGACTACATATGACACTGGCTTATATCACAAGTTGAAAAGTGCCAGTCAGACTCCAAGATAAACTTGTCAATAGAGTAGTGCAGACATTCTTCCATACCTGCTTGTGAATGTCAGCTGTTTGTCTGGGAGCAGTCCCTCGAAAAGCCTTTACTAAAGGAGAAAGGAAAAGGGAGATACAGAGGGCAATTCAAACAAACAAACAAAAAAACTAAAAACAAAAACAAAAAAAAAAAAAAAACAAACGGGGAGGGGAACCCCACAAAGACTGCAAAGAGGAGTGGAAAAAAAACCAGGAAAACACAACCTCTCCCCATCGGGTCCTCCCAGCAACCTTCTTTATCAGAGGTTCATTGTCAATCAATTAGCCAAGGCAGCAGGGGTCTGTAAGAAGGGGGGTAGCCTGAGAGACAATGGTCTGCCCTGTTGTATTACTATTTAATCACTTTTCCTAAATAAATAAAGCAGCCCTGAGGTGCTGTCATGTCAAGGGAATTTATAACAAAAAAAACCCTTCATTTTTCATTGGTCATTACTTTTCCTTCCCTCCCACCCCTGCAGGACTAGAGAGGGTTATTACTGTAGCCTTAAGTTCCATCTTTGTGTTGCTTGCCTTTGATTCCCACTCGGACCTTGCCACTTTCTGGCACTAATTTGTCAGGCCGAACAAAGGAGGGATTTGTACCTCCTGTAAGGTCTCAATTAGGAAAGGCTTCTGCTGTATTATGTGCCATTGGGACAGGACACAAAGACGGTAATTACAGGAATTTGCACTAAATGGCTGAAGAATTCACAGCAAAACTTTTCTTTCTCCCCCTCCTCATCCTTTTCCAAGCTTACCCCTCCCTGCAGCCCCGGGGAAAACTGCTCTCAATGCCTGCAAGATGTAATTACCAACAGCAGGCCCCTTACTTTAAACACCAGCCCACGCAGGGAACAGCACAAACTGCCTGCAGGGAGCAAGGTACAAGGAGGGAGACTTAGCGTCTCCAAAGTCTCCTCAGCACAACCTTTCTGAGCCAGACAAGATTTCTCAGTTTCTCTCAGTTATAATTAAAATCATTCGTTTCTTTGTGCTATGTTAACAGCCAAAAGTACCGGCTGACTTTTACAGACCAACTCTGAGGGTCTCAGGGCAATCAGCAAAGGGTACGCTCCCACAGTAAACACTGTGTTATCCCCATCCTTGGGTACAGGTAGTCCCAGTGGTGGTGTGTGAAATCCAGGAAGCAGCATGTTTCTTACAGACTCCTCACAATTCAAATTTCTCTGAGCAAGAGAGAACTGAGCTTTTGCTCAGTTCTGGAGACTGAGAGGAGCCCACAGGAGCACTGGGAAAGTCTCACATGTATCAGGAAAGGACACAATGTGACTGGCACTGTCAGAACATTTTATTTTAGTGGGGAACACAAACGAGTTCAGATTAAGTGTCCCATATTTGGTAGAGGAAATCCACCACTTCCTACTCAAAAATCTCTTCCCATACAATATAACGCAACACTAAAATCTATCTCACATTGCAGACACACATTTCGTTGCCGTTACAGGACCTGATCCTGTTGGAAATGCCTCCTTGAAATTCTCCTGGACCTCAGTCAGAGGATGAAGCAAAATTAGAAAATATTCCTTCACCAAGCTTGAAAAGAAATAAGAAGAAAGGAATAGATCTTGAATACAATCTGGGACATTATCTTAAGATGAGACTTAATTCTTCTGGCTTCTTGACTTTCACAAGCTCTGCCTGCTGGGTACCACACCAGGCTGATTCCATCTTGGGGATACTTGTTTGACTATGCCCGGAGTCTCCTGGCAGCTTTCATTCTCACAACTGTCCTTAAAGGTAAGACATCTCTGTTATCCCTGTTTTAGAGGCAGCAGATGTTTGCTTACACTCTTAAGTACCCAACAGTGTTCAGTTAATCAGAGTTGTTGCAGTACCCAGGCACCTTCAACTGAGTTTGGCACATAATTAGTCCCAGAAAAAACAAGGCGTGAAGTTAGAATTCATAGGCAAGAACAGAACTGAATTCAAACAGAAGCCCCCACAACGTGACCAAACTGGTAAATGCCATGAGGTAAACCTTTATGATACTCCAGCAACCACAGAAGTATCATGCACCGTGGAGAGGTGAGCAGGAGGCATATCTGCAGGTGATCATCACAGAGAGACAAAACCAGCTTCACCTACACCCAGCTCTGCAGGCAACAAGCATTTTTGTGGGCTGAGGTCTCCTCTGGCAGGGATTCAGGCCAGATAGCTGCCCCTGCGCAGAAAGCCACATGTGGTTCTAGGACAACAAGAGACCCTCAAACCAGACAGCTCCCCATCCCAGGGGGAATGCAGGACCCTAGCAGCTTCCACAACAAAAGATGAAAACCTCCTGAAAAGCAGTTTCTGATGCAGCTGGCAATTTTAAGTGAACATAACTAAAGTGAGCCCACAGAGCACAATTTTGGCACAAGGTTCCAAATTTGCTCCACAAAGGTGCCTTTACCAAAGTAAAAAAAAAAACAAACAAAAAACAACAACAACAACAACAAAAAAACAATGAACTGCATTCACATGGGTCCCTTCTGTTTCCACTTCATTCCCAATCAGGATAAAAATCACACTCCTGCCTAGGACTAGAGTCACCTTCCAAATGAACTGAGATTCACAATTAGATGGAGAACCTTAAGGTCATGTTTTCATCTCTGCTTCAAGGGAAGCGAAGAGCAGATCCAAACTCATGCTAGGATCTCAGCGCTAGAATAAGTGCCACCAAATGATGGTATGTCAGGGAAACATACACGTGGCTTTAAGGAGTCTCCTCAGAAAGCTCAGCACTGAAACCGAGTTCCCAAAACAACTTGGAGGAGACTTATTAATAAAAAGACACATGTGCTTGATGTTGGAAACCTGTGTTGTAACCAGAATTCAGGTCCTTTTGATTCTGGACCACCTGTGCACTGTCCTTTGAAAACAACTCATCTGCCCAGTAAAGAAGCTCTGGCCCATGTAGTGTATACTATGCGTGCCCAATCTAATGCTTCAGAACTGTGCATCAAACGCTGGAGAGTCCTTGCATATCTTTTAGGTTTTTCTCCATGTTTTAGAGAGCAAAGAAAGATTAATACACAAAAGTGCCTACGGTTGTAGTGAGAGGTAGGGAGCTGCATGCTACTAAAACAAATGTAAGCTCTTCCAGGTGATCTTTTTGTTTGTTTCTGCAGAGGAAGAACGAGTGTAGAAACTGCAGTCTAGTTGCTTACCTGCACACTTGAAGCTCTGAACTGTGAGCCCTCTCTCTAGAGACAGCGTGGTCAGGATGCTGAGGAAGCTGGTCGTCACAGACTGGCGCTTGCTCTTCCTGAAATCATTTCCAAAGGGCCGAACTCCAGGTTTGTTTCGAAGCATGACCTGTGGGTTCTGACCTAGACCTCTAGTGGCATTGGCTGCTGTCTTCAGTGCTTCCATCCACTCCTGGGCCCTCTGACGGGTCTCTGCACGCAGGCGGAGGACATCTTGAGGAAAAATGACCTGAAAGCAAGAGTCACAGCCATCTTGAGCATCCGTCTGGACCGACAGGCAAACATCGACATTGTAGCTCAGCAGAGGGTCTTCATCAAGCCTACCAGGTTGGAATGCCATTAGATAAGATCTGTTTAAGACAAAAGTAAATGCCTTCCAGTTATTCTGGACAGTTAACCTATAAAGAGTCCCCGACTTGAGAATATTTTGGTACTCCTTAGTATTTTCAGTCAGATTCACGGATAGCAAAAGTTCCATGGGCTTCTCTGTCAATCCATTAGTTTGAGAAAGGTCACTGCTATTGTCAGGCTTTGGCACATTCTCCACTTGCTCTGGCTGTCTTGTGAAAGTAGGCACAGAAGCACGCATCACTTCCCAGAGCTTCCGCCCCCAGTCCAAAGCCTCCCATGATGACTCTGCCTTCAGCTGCAGCTGAGAGTTGTCCGACAGGACAGCCTCCACCACCTTGGCTTCAATGCTACCAGTAACAGTGACCCTTTGAAAATGCACGAGCGGATACACAGTGGGAAGAGTCTGGTTGCCACTGCTGTCCAGGCAATACAGGTACAGTTTGTATGGGGAGAGCTCAGCATAACAGGTTTGCCAGTAGCTGTCATTGTCTCTTCTAATTTCTAAGTATCCCTTCTTCAGAATATTTGGGAACGTTGGCTTGTGTTCTGGAAGAAACAAAATGAGATCATTAATTCATTTTAGCATTTCACTTTGCTCAGTCATACTGGCTTACATTTCTTCTGATGGTACACAATGTATTCGGAGGCTAAGACCATAGAAATAGCCTTTATCCAATATGCTGCAATTATAAAACACAACCACTGACTATCAAAAACAAAGCACTTCCTTACTCAGAGATGCCAAGGCGCTTTACAGAGAGGGAGCAGGGAAACAGGGACAAAGAAAATAAGTAATTTTTCAGCAATAATCCAGTAGAAGTGACAGAGCAATGAAACAGTGCAAGTCTCCCAGAACCTAGTCCAGAACAGTATAGTATTTTAAGGTGAACATACAAGTAGCAACACAAAGATGCTAAGCACAGAAGTGATGATGCGATGTGGACATCTCCCACAGTGAATCTATCACCAGATTTGATATTTGCCCTATCACACATTCATGTGATAGACCTGGGTTGAACCCCGGTGCTCTCTCACTTCCTCCCTCACGAGGACAGAGGGGTGAAAAAGAGGAAAAACTTCATGAGCCATAAAGGCAAGGAGGCCACTTACCAATTACCATCGCCAGCAACTACTACTTGACTCAGTGAAAACTAGTTTAATTTATGGCCAATTACAATACATTTGGACAGTAAAAAAAAAAAAAAAAAAGGAAGACAAATTGAAACAGCACCTTACCACCCAGCTTCCCCAGGCTCAGCTTAATGGACTCATTCCCAGAGGACAAACGTGCCCCAGCGAAGCATCTCCAGGGGCTGCTGTTCCCCCGCGGCCCCTCCCTCACGCCAGCACAGCGCCGCGCCCTTCCCACAGCGCCCCCCCCAGGCGCCGCCCGCCTCGCGGAGGGGCACAGCTGTGCGACCGTTAGAACCGTTGGAACCGGTCGCGCCCAGCAGGGGGCAGACCCGCACCTGCATCTGCATCAGATGAGCCGTGCCCCACCGCAGGTGCAAGCACTCCTTCCTCCTGGGCTGGACGCGCTCACCTTTGTCGATCCCGGTGTAAATCCGGTGGAGTTCACTGTTACGCTCTAATGGCAGCTTTAACATTTGCCACAGCAAAACCCAGCCCTGAGGAGCGAATTGCTGCTCTGTTGGACTCCACCTTCCCGGTGATGGGACCCGCGATGCCTTTAGGCTCACAGCCGTCAGGAAGTGCAGTAACACAGGAGCCCTTCCACCAGCAGTTCCTTGCCCTCAGCCACACGGCCTTTTAGAGGGATGGGGAGGTAGCTGGAGGCAGGAAATATTTCCAGCATCACCGCTGAACCAGCTACTGCTCAGGTCAACAGCCCACACTCTAGCAAGTTTAAAACATGATCACCTCTGAGCATGCATAGGATGTCCTCAGCACAGAGCTAGGAGAGCAAAGTACCGGGGTTAGACAGAGCTTGGAAGCAAAGAGCACAGGATGTGTCTGTGTGTAAGGTCCCACATCCCCACCGCACTGGGCTTCCTAGGAGGGCTGGCTGGACTGCCCTCAGTGAAGACCAACAATAAGCATTTATAGGATTAAGTAGGCAAGTTTCAGTCAACCTTAATCAACGACCATGATAATTGTTTTTGAATACTTAATGTGAGTATGCAAACCTGAGACAGGCAGTTAAAAATGAGAGAAGGATGCTACCTCCCATCCACAAAAGCAAAAAGGACCTTAAGTTTTGCTTTGCCACCTTGGCCTCAGCTTCCCCATGTAGTCCCCATATACACAGAATGGAGACTGCACTTCACACTGTGTTCAAGAAAGCACTCTTAAATTTACCTAGAAAGATTTTCTGCATATATGACAAAAATTATAACAATTTAAAAATCATTGTTTTGGCACTAGGTATGAAAAGGCTGAAAATAAATATAACTGTATATTGCAGACAAATATGCTACTCGAGAATATTTCAACTAAATGTGAAAAATGAAAGTCCAATCTAAAACTTAAAATGGTGGAGAAAAAGCACGCTTTGGTAATCCCAAAGGGATACACACATGTGCACACACTAAAAGAGAACCAATTTTGTTCACCATCCATCTCTGGCCCTGACATTCATTAGTATTTCTGCGCTAACTCAAAAGCCATTAATTTATCTGAAACCCACACTAATCCCTTTGTAGTGCAGATAATGGGCATTCATTCTGGAGTCATCTTCCCTTTCTATTAATCCAATCAGGGAGGCAGCGCTTCTGCAGCTCCAACTGCAATCTCTCTCGCTTCCATCAAGTACAGATGACAGTTCAAGCTCTTCCATAATAAGCCAACTCATAACCTTCCCCCAGCCACCCCTCCTTCATCCGCACACAGGTTTGCTCATCTTTTGTTGAGTTACAGAAAGGTTATCTCTCCCTCTCTGCCTTTCACAGAGGCACCCCTTCTCCCTTCTTCACCGGACTCCTTCCCTCGAGTTCAGCTCCACCATCTAAATGAGACAAAACCAGCAGCCAACTTGATTAACATTCAAATGTCTCATATTGTTTAGATCAGGGCAGTAGATGCTGGCAGAGACATGTTGAATGCACACACACACACCCCTTTCAGCACTCTGCTCCCAGATCTTCTCCATGTGCAATGTGCCAGACAATACCTTTCCACTCAGAGAGCAAATGCTCCCACCTCTCCATCCATCTTCGAAACAGAAAGTGCATCTCTGCCTCTTCCTCCCTACATAGACATGGAGAGTAAACTGAGGAAGGATTTTAAAAAATTGGAAATAATAACAGTAAATGGTCCGTGCCTGGACCATTTGGAGTTACAATTTCAAGCAATGAAGGGGAAGGAGGCAGAAGGAAGCAGAGAAACTCAGCAGCTGAGGACAGGGCAATATGCTCTTCAGCATCTCTCCTCTCCTTCAGGAACTCCCACCTCAACCCAGCTGGGCATTCTGCACACACCTACCACTTTCCATGCTTGGAGATAGGAGAGGGAGCCCAAATGCTGTCTCAGCATATTCAGGAGATGCACGTTCCTGAACAACTGATGTACTCGTGTCCCAGCAAAACGTGCCCTGCTCTGCACCACAGAAGCATTTCTGATTTCAGCAATACCAAGTAACTTGGAAATGCTTCATTTCTGAAGGACTTGCCTTTTGAGGTGGCAGTCCTGTCTGGATTCGCTGGTGCTCAGAGATGAGCACAAGTCACAGAGCTTTCATCAATAGTCCTCCTCTCAAATTTCTATAGATCTCAGCAGATGCCTTTCTGACCTGAAGTGCTCTCTCAGATCACGATGGATTGCTGTCCCACAGGCTCCAGAGTTGTGAGAGATGGCACTGCCAGACAGATGGACAGAGAGCACAGCTGCAGAAACCTGTGGAAGTCAGCTTAAATACAAAAACACTTTTTCCTTCAACAATTTCCCAATTCAAGCACAGTTTTAGCATGGCAGTCTCAACCAGAGATATGAACTAGAAAATGCCTTTGGGTCCTACTCCCAGCTCTGCCACTGACACTGTAATTTGCCCACCTCATTTACTTGTATTTTTTATTTACCTCCATTCTGCACATTGTTTTCTGTCCACTGTCCTGTAAACCGTATGTTTTTGATCACACTGTTCTTAAAGCTCTTGGGAAGCCCTCAGACAGAACACCCTCACGCTACAGGTGTCAAATTAGACACATGAGCTCCTCCTTAACTCAACAGGACTAGTGACTTGCTTGGGGCTTTCAGGATTAGGAACTAACTGCCCCTCAGCTGGCATGACTAAGATCTGTGATGTCCACTACCCTCCTACTTAAAACCACCATCTTTACTTGCCATCCATTCTCCTATCTGGCTCTGCAGGTGTATCTTTCACAGGCAAAAGTGAGAAAAATCAAATGAAGACGCATTTGCTGATCTTTGTATAAATTCACTCAATTCTACTTCAAAAAGAAAGAAGAAAGAGTATAAAGTGACTGACACAGCTATGAAAACAGAGTCGTCAGTTCACATTAGCAGATAGCTAACACCACTAAGGGAGAAGTCTTACATACTGTAATAGCAACTAACATGAAAATTCAGTTATGAAAGTCATCACAACATCACTGGAAGCAATCAGCACTGCCCCAGGAGATGAAAAACTCTATTAAGCTTTATGGAGTGCTATAACTCCAGAGCCACAATCTCCACAGAACATAACCCTCCCAACCAGAACAGCCTCACAACCAAACTCACTGGCGCCTTTCACTGTAATCCTCCCGCACTGCCAGTTTCTCTACGTGACCGCCCCTCCCATAGCCTCCCACCACACTGCCTTCTCCATTCTCCTCCACGCCTTCCCATGGTCCCACAGGCAGGGGAGCAGAGTCTGCTGCTGCTCTCCGCCAGCCCCCATGGCCCCTTCAGCTCGGAGGGTGCCCAATAAGCAACCAGGACTGAGCCTGCAGGGGACAAGTGCAGCACTCCCCGAATCAGACAGAGCAGTTAGAGGGGAAGTCTGATCTAGCAGATGAGATGAGGTGATCCAAATTACACTTCTATCTGATCTTAGGCAAAACACTTCACCCCACCCCTCTGCATCCCTGCTCAGTCTTGCTGTCTTTACCACGTGGTTTAAGCTGTAACCTCTTAGGAGAAGGGACTGTCCCTTGCTAGATGTATAAGCAGCCCCTGGCTCTTATTGACCCCATCCAGTGGAGGGCATCCAACTCACACTGGATTTTAAACAATTTTGCCTCCTCAAATCTTGAAAGGCTCCAAACCTATGCGAGTACAGCTCTTCCTTACCTACCTTTTAATGCTGAAAATTGATTGGCCTCCAGGGGCATTGGATGCTCCAACTGGCTGGATGCTTTCTGGGATTATTTCCAAGTAGTTTGAGGCTTCCTGCTCTCCAAAGAGGAAGGTGCAAAATGTTGTTTCTGCACATTTGCCTCTCGGATGGCTGCACTATTGTCTTCTGCACAATACCACACAGCTATAATGATCTAGCAATTGGTCTGCCCTGGCTGTGCAGCTTCTACTTACTGCTGACAAAAGATAGTGCTATCGGAATGTTTTTGCAAAGCCACAAATAGTAATTAGACTTCACAAACCTCCCTGGTAGACTGGAAAGGAGCCAGGCTTTACGTGGCCATCAGCAGAGTGTCCGTGTGAGGGCTCCACATCATACCTTCAGCATTTCACATTACTCAGGATCTCTGGCTACTCCCACTCTGCAGAAGTTCCCTTATCTAGCACCTCTCCATTTTCTGTCTAGCTGTCTTTGAGGCTCCTTCCTGAGCAGAACAACAGTAGCAGTTGATGGCTCTGCCATCTTCTGCTCTGTGACCCACTGCCAGGAACCTGCTCATCACAGCAATATGTACTACTAAATGCTGCAAGAGCTAGCAACATAGGCACAGAGATGGTGCCAAGCCACTGCTTCTGCTGAAGGCAAGGATAGCTGGCAAACAAAGATTCCCCCATTTTTCAAGCTTTAAGTTATTTTCTATTAAAGCTGAAGAGAGATGAATTAGGATTTGGTTTTTGTTTGTTTTAATTTCAGTGACTCCTATTTCCCTGTCAATTTGCATTAAAAGCTAAGAATTAAATTTCAGGAAGAAATTCCCCTTTTGATCAAAGAACAATTTCAGTGTCAAGCTCTCAGTGGCACCTAGTCAAAGGCTCCAAGGAGCTCTCAGTTATGACACAGTTTTACAATTCAAAGCAGCCAAATCCTGCAGGTGCTTATGGCTATGACTTCACCAGCCACTGGCTGTAATAAGACTAAGCACTTGCATGAAAATGCGTACAGGCATAACCTAAACACAATATCATTCCCAAGCACATGACATTTAAAACTTGTTGATTTGGGAGGAGGCTTGGGGAGGAATGGCTGGAAAGCTGCCTGATGGAAAGGGACCTTGGTGTGCTGATGGACAGTTGGCTGAATATGAGCCAGCAGTGTGCCCAGGTGGCCAAGAAGACCAGTGGCACCCTGGCTTGGATCAGGAATGGTGTGGTGAGCAGGACTAGCGAAGTAATCCTGCCCCCGTACTCAGCATTGGGAGGGCCCACCTCGAGTACTGCAGTCAGTTTTGTGCACCTCAGTACAGAAAGGACATTGAGGTGCTGGAGCAGGTCCAAAGAAGGGCAACAAGGCTGGTGAAGGGCTTGGAGAACATGCCCTACAAAGGGAGACTGAAGGAACTGGGGCTGTTTAGTCTGGGGAAGAGGAGGCTGAGGGGAGACCTCATTGCTCTCTTCAAATACCTGAAAGGTGATTGCAGTGAGAGCGGGGTTGGTCTCTTCTCACTGGTGACAGGACAAGGGGAAACGGCCTCAAGTTGCTCCAGGGGAGGTTTAGGTTGGATATCAGGAAAAACTTCTTTACAGAAAGGGTTGTTAAGCACTGGAACAGGCTCCCCAGGGAGGTGGTTGAGTCACCATCCCTGAATGTGTTTAAAAACCGTTTGGATGTGGTGCTCAAGGACATGATTTAGTGGTGGGTTGTTAGAGTTAGGGTAGTATGGTTAGGTTGCGGTTGGACTTGATGATCTTGAAGGTCTTTTCCAACCTGAGCAATTCTATGATTCTATGATTTCTGGTATAGACTCTCTACTACCACCACCATGATCCATCGCACTAGACAGCCATGTCAAATAGTGGTGAGATATAAATTAGCCCCTTTGCTTAAGGATTATCTTAGTCTCACTCAACCCAGATCGCAAGTGCTGCTCAAAATCTACATGCCCAGGAGCTTGCTTGCTGTACTTGCTTCTGTGAATGACATTAACACCACAAGAACGCACTTATGTCCTTCTTTCACAAGCAATTGATTCAGGTAAAGAAGAAAACCCTTGTAATTTCTCTCACCAATTCATGTGCACTTCCTCAGCATCCCTTCAACTTGCTCCTTTACCCAGCAGCTGAGCACAGCGTGTATGGCAGCACTTGGTTAAGATGGAATTGAGGCTGCTTTATGCTACATAAGGTCAGTGGTGGAGTAGAAAAATGAAATCCCTCAAGTCCATGTGATCCCTGAAGTAGGATAAAGCAGCACTGCAAAACTCAAAGATCATTCCCAATCCACAGTCTGTGAACCACTACCATGCTGCTCATGAATACAGATTTAGATATGTTTTTCCTCCACAAAAATATACTAGAGAAGCTTGCCAGTATAACACAATAGAAAATGCAGCAATGACAGCAGAGCAGCAAGGTCCTAGGCTGCAGGAAGTGAGGGTTTGCTCAAATACAACAGTCGTGGGCACAGAAATAAAGGAAAGAAGCTGCTTACCTTCAAAAGGCCTCATGTACACAGGGATCTCCAGCAAGATACCCCTACCTCCACTGCCAACCCTTAAATGAGGTCCAGGAATGGGGGGGATCCTGGCTCCATCCCTTCTGCTCACTCAGGTGCATTGCATTGCATGCACCTCAGCTCTTCTGGGTTGTTGGCCCTGCTTTCCTACCAGGTGCTCAATCACTGTTTCAAGCAGTGACTTAGCATTTCCACTACAGCCAGATATCCAAGAGTTGCATGAAGTTGGGGCCCAAACCCCTTTTGAAATATTCTCTGTACTACTCCTGAAGATGTGATCAGACCTTTGCAGTGTTCCCAATGATGGCTAGGCTCCCAAACAGGTAAAAAGATGCGAAGAGAGGGAAAAAATGATAAATCAATCAGTAGAGAGAGGCAGGTGAAATTCTGGCCCCAATCAGTAGACTTTGGCCTTGTTAGCCAGTTTTAAGGCAATCATTTTCTTCAACATGCCTATTTTGCCATGTCGCAGTGCAGCAACCAACCTATAGATGCAGCATCCTGACACGGTAATGCTAAAATCAGTGGGGCTGGCTGAGTACCTACCTGCATAGCCTGCTGGCGAGGGGCACCAGGCCATCAGCTCTCTGCAGCTGGGACACTTTCAGCACACAAGTGCTCCTCCGCTCAGTGAAAGCTCTTCAGTGCCCCCATGCTCACAGGCATGGGAGGCAAAATAAGCAGCTACCTGCGAAAAAACACTATAGCACCCACACTCTTGGGACTGGTTGTATTTGAATGAAAACATTCACATGACTGTCAAAGATAACTGCCCATGCACTGTGTTTTAATGATCTAAGCGAGCTTTCTCGAGATGCTACAGAAGCAGTATTATCCCTTTGTTTGCCAGGCCACATGCCCAGAAATACAGAAGCCCGCCCTGAATTTGCTTGCAGCTTCCTTCTTTTCTAGCTTCACTTACTGCTTGACACTACTCTGCAGCATAAGCAGTGCTCATTTCTGGTACACTAGCTGCCTTGCCAGCAGGCCTGAGGAGATACAGCCCCAAAAGGTGCAGGTTCTTTCAGAGCTTTTTCTTTCACAGAATGTGGAATGGATCCAGTTTTATTTTATTTGTATTATGAAAAAGTAAGCAGCAGGAACAGATAAGCTCAGAGTAATAAATATAATATGAAGATAATGAAAAAATAATAATTGTAATTGTGAAGAGCTGATCTGTGCAGCAACTTGGCCAGCCTCGGGGGACCGGGAGACCCCTGCAGGCTCCAGAGGGAAGTCCTTCACCACCACGGGGACTGATAGGAGCAGCTGCAAGCTGCTCTCAGTACCTCATGTGCATTGGCTTAATCTGCATCAAAACCCTGGAGAGGGATGTCTCCAGGAGCTGAGGCCTCCATGACTTCTTCCACCACCCCCAGAAGCTTTCAGCCAACCTGCTAATACATTTTTTGTCTGTTGTGGAGTACAGTTACCAGTCCCAGATACACGTTCCTGTAACACTTACTTTCTTGGTTTTGCTTTTCTGTTTTCAGCTCAAAGTAGCAGCAAACTGTAGTGTAAACTCACCATTAAACACAAAGGAAAGAAATACCACAGCTACTGTCTGAATCCCGCACAGCAGCAGAACAGAATACACCAGGGAAACAGGTTAAAAGTTAATTTTCAGACCACAGTTTTCACTCCTCAAGGAAGGTAACCACCACCCTGAGACAGACATCCCGTGAAGAAAGGCTCTGGGAGAGCACACAGCAAGCATTGACAAATGCTTCACACCTTTGCTGAGCATCTTAGAGGTACTGACTGCTACTGGGCTGCAGTAGGGTCCTGACAGAAATTCTTCCTCCACTCTTATCACCCACTTCCCGCTCTTGCTTCTTCACTTCTAAGATCCCAGGAATTGACTCTACTGAGTCTCCTCTACAAAAGGCATTTTGAATACAGCTTGGAGCCCGGTCCACTACTGACATTCACAAAATAAATCATAGAGATGGAGACAGTGGTTGAGCGTTTCCGAAGCCCTGAGCACAACCTCTTCCAGTGTGCCGCTTGAGAAAGGAAAAGGAAAAACTATCACTTGCTGAAACATCGCCACAGCTCACTGTGGACGCCTGCCTCAACCTGATAACAAGACTTCCTGTACCCCAAACAAAGCTGGCAGAGAAGCCTTAATATTGACAGGCACAAATAGCATGCTTGAGTTTTTGTTAATTGTTTATAGACTGAATAGCCAGCATTTCTTAAAGAAACAGAACAGAGATCTCAGGCCTCACAGTAAAGCTTCATATACCTACCCTCTTTTTAATGGCTGTTCTTTAATTTCTTTATAAAAGCTGACTTTGTTTGGATTTGCCATTCTCCCAATAGCTTTAGCATCCAAAGTTGTGTTTTGGTTTGTTTTTTTTTTTTTTAGTTTAGGAAATGATCAGAAATACATAACAAAAATGATTTTTCCTGAGTCAGAATGAATGAAACAGGAGCAAAGAGTAAAACAAGCTTAGTTTTTTGAACAGAAGTCAAGATTGTTTTAAACACTGACCTGTTTGCCAGGCAAACAGAGCTGTATCAAAGATAAGAAAGTCATGCTGTTTTACATCATCTTAAGAGTTAGCTCGTAGAGTTCTTTTTGTTTCTTTTTTGTTGTTGCTGTTTAATTTTTTTGAAACAAGCAGCTCCTTATGGAGATAAATGTTAAAAACAAACAGGAAAGCCTCCGCTACAATAGAAACAATAACATATCCGTACAAACCTGTGTTTCCTTGGATGTCCTGTCCCTTGGTTAGTGCCAGGTAGGAGAGCAGAGCACAGTTATTGTCATGACCTGGCAGAGCTGGTTGCTGCAGAGAGGAGCCAGTGAAGACCACTCCCCAGTTTACATGGCTGATATCAGAGCGTGAGCGGTTGTGTCCTGGCTTGAACGTGGAGGCTTCTTCATTCTGCACTAGGATGTCATTCACTGACCGAGGCCTGTCTCTCCTCCGCTGACAGATGCTGAAGATGTTAAAAGCCGCAGTCTCCCCTTCCCCTGCCCAAGCAAGGTTGTCAGCAGCTGTTCCCCTTTGCACCATGTGCTGATCTTTGGCAGAAAATGCTGTCTGGGCTTTGGTTTCCAAGAGGCCATTTTTGCAGTGATCCCAAATGAGGGTACCTTTGGCTAAGGAGGCAACATTCCTTAGATTCCTGCTCTCTGTTATCTGATCAAACACTTCGTGCCCAACCAGCTCAGGCACCTCCTGGACACCAAACACCCCAGAGGGCTGCACAATCTTCTCAAGCTTAGTATCAAAACTATTGAAGAAGTCTTCAGTCACTTCCAAGGCAGGGCTAATATCATCAACTTCAAGAGCCTCCATGTCCTGTGCTGCCAGTGGGTCCAAGGGACACAGCTGCTTCACATCTGCCCTTAGCACACCACTAGCTCAGATGGTAGGACAAGTCCACACACCAACCACAATCCTTAGTGGCAGAGAGGAACCCAACCAATCCTCTTCTTCAGATGTGAGACTGAACATCCACTGATCAAGTTGGCTGTAGTCACTCTAGGAAGCACGCTCGTAGTCACCTGTAAAGCAAAGCAAAGCATCATGTCAGCACTAACTTTTTCACAGATAAACGTGTTTATCTGCATTGCTCTTTCCACAGTCACAGTGTGTTAGCTCTTCTTGAACTGGAACAGAGAGCAGGGTGGGCCACCAGATAAAGGGGAGCCAAAGTGATACCACTTACTAACCAAACGTTAGAGAGCTGCACTGGAAGGCAGTACTGACCAACACTGCAAATGCAGCCACCTAGGTAACTTAGTATAGGTTCCCATCAGGCTGCAAAGCAAGTCAACTGACCTCAACTACTTTTTTTCCTGGATCGCTTGCATTCCTCCCTTTAGGAGACCAACACTAGTTTGCAACAGCCACTCTGATGCTTGTCTGCAGAAACAGAACCGTGATATTTTATAAATCAGTGCTAATAGGCTGCCGCAGAGTGACTGCTGCACATTTCTCTCTAGAGTATTGCTGGGAATCTGTGTGAAATGGTGTGGCAACCTAAATCCCAGAAAGATAACACATCCTATGAGGAAAACAAAATACATGGTAACCCATACTGTCATTAAGCTGCAGATCTTTACTTCCCAGCAGCTGATTTAGCAAAACATAATAGAGAATGGCTTTAAGGCTGGAACTACTGAAGAGCTGTATTGAGCTCACTTCAGGAAGGAAGGGAGGATTATTACACTCCCTGGGGTGCAATAAGGGGCTGTCTCATTGCCAACTTCTGTCTCACCATGCCTGCTGCCTTCTAACCTCCCCTTCTTGAAGCTCCATCCACGGTGCTGCTGTGCTTGAGGGACATGCAAGGAAGCTAGGTTCGAATAGGGAAAATCAAACATGCAAATTCTTGGGACCTAGACACTAGGTGCCAGGGGTAAAACAGCTCTCACAGCACCTGGAGCAGACATACACAGGATGGCCAAAAAGTCAAGGAGATCTGTGTTTTGACCACATCAGTTCAAGGCCTAGAAGCAGCAAAGCTCCATTAGCTCAGAGCTCTGCCTAGATTAATACACTCTAAGCAGAACTAATTAGCCGGGACAGGGCTGATAATTAGCAGCTCATTAGCTTGTGAATACTGCTAAGTGCCACCAAGACCCATGAAGATTTACACTTAGCAGGAAAAAACATCTATTAAACAGCATCAAACACACATCATGCTTATATTTAAAGTTTTTCGGGTTTTGTTGTTTTTTGTTTTGTTTTTTAAATCTAGAACAGTCTACTTGCCTTACCCTAACTTAAATTAGTAAAGTCATTTAAATAGACACTCCTTCCTCAAGCCACAGGGAGGAAGGAGACCAGCATCTCCTAAAGAGGGGCGCAGAGTCCTGGAGCACAAAACCTCTGCAGGCACCCACTGGCCTCCTCCCTCTCACGGCTGTGGCCACAACACTCCCGTGCTGGAAAGCAGCAGCTCAGCCTCTAGCGTAACAGATCAGCATTACAGACCACCATTTCTCTAACACATTCCAATTAAAATAAATAAGCAAACAAATAACCACATACATAACTCTGGAAACTTCAGGGGTTTTCACTGAGATCATTCTCCTCCATCTCTTTGTAAGGACTCACTTCACTTGTCTCAGCGAACTGGGACTAGGATCAGCTTGAACAAGCAGATGAGACACTAATGAGGGTCACTGACACAGTAATGGCAGAGCCAGAACCAAAATGGAGTGTTGAACAAAACAGACATGGAGTGGTTTCAAATCAGAACAGCATGGGAATGCTCTTTGCAAAGCTGTGCAATTGTACTAGTTACGGCAGTGGGAAATGAAGCCACTCCAACCACATCCACATTGTCACCTTAAAGGAAGACGAAGTTCACTCTCACAGATCATTCCTGCCATTGACCCCAGAGCTGCATTCTGC
Source organism: Numida meleagris (assembly GCF_002078875.1). NCBI lineage: Eukaryota > Metazoa > Chordata > Aves > Galliformes > Numididae > Numida > Numida meleagris. The sequence goes on along the minus strand of NC_034413.1, from coordinate 45,879,354 downwards.
TCATGGTGTCTCAGAGCTCCAGCATGCTGAGGAACGAAACCTGCTTCAACCTATCCACTTATTCCACATCCTCCCATGGCATGTCTTTAAAGTAAGAATGGTATTTGGAAATTGCAAAACCGCAAAAGGCTTTCACTTGAATAAAAGCAGTACCAGCACAACCCCATGCCAAGAGAGCTGCAGGCTGACCGCACAAAGGCGCTGTCTCCTTAATTGGCGGAGAACACAGCCCTGCTCCCACACAAGCACTGGAGCAACAATCACTCCAGAAGAGTTTATGACATGCCACTGAAGCACTGCAGAGGAAGAATTTCAGTGGTAGCAGATGCAGTGTTGCTCCGTTCTTCAATTTAAATCATCAGCAAAGGTGAAAAGGGACAGAAGAAAAAACAACACTTACATGTAACAGGTTCATCCTTAACCACTTGAGCTGCTTCATGCAGCTGCATGTTTCTCTGGACCCTACAGACTGGAATTACCGGTGTCATGCAGCCACGCATAGTGCTGCAGAACTACAGCTGACCTCATGTCCGGGGAGATGCTGAATCACAAGGTCATGAGAAGGTGACAGGCCCTGCATCATACGGTATGCAAATAGCAACACTCATACTCCCTAACTTCGCTGCTCTGTCATGCTCCATAGGTACAGGCAATGTGACCTTGGCAGTGGCAGGCAGAATGCATCCCACTACACCTAGAGCCTCCTCAGGTCAGAGAAGGAGTTACGCCATGTGTGCAGTGATTCCCTCAGCACTAGGATTTGATAAACCTCCATAAGCACAAGTTGGCATCTTCTGGCAGTGACATTCAGCAAAGATTTCCTTCAGACTTTTAAAGGGATTTCGTGACAAATGAAAGCAAGCTCTGATATGCCAGTAAGCAGCTCCATCCAAATCTCCTCTAGGAGAGAAAACAGTGGAAACCACTCCCTTCATATAAGGGCAGAAAAGGAAAATAAAACATTAGGATGAACTCCTTTCAAATTACTATCGCATGTATTGCCTCATGTATTGCTTCTCAGAAACACCTGAAAGTTTCCAAGGACATTCAGCCTAGGATAGTAAATACAAGGAAGAGGGATGCATCAGCCCAGACTAGTAAAATCAGCCAAAGCTATAGGCAGCTGTAAAGAACCCACCTTAACCAAAATTGGTGAAGGTGGTGCATTGTTCTTAGCAAAAACTGCTCAACATCAGCTTGTAGCAGCTGAAAAGTATCTACTGTAGATAGAGCTTCTGTCCACAAACGTGCAGCAGTCAGATAACTCATGTTGTGAGCATTCATTAAGTCTTTACTATCACGAGTGCATAACGGCCAAATTACTCATGGCTGAGGCAAGCAGCAGTGATTGCTGGTCATGCCACATGAGACACAGAGCTTCCGTTTACTTAGGGTAACGCAAAGCCTCAAGAAGCCACAAAGGCCAACATAGCTGACAGAGCAATCTGACAACAGATGAAAACCATGGATGACAAACGCCAGGGAATGTACACTGGAACAGATTGTTTCAATTCCTGATAAACTTTTCTGGATCCCCATCTTCCAGGAAGAATATCTGGGCACCACACTGCAATAACTAGCAGGAAAGAGGCAAGGGCAGAAAATAATCCTGCAAGTGACAAACCTCCATGACAGCACCCACTGTGTACCACCAGCTCACGCATCATGACCAGGACTGTTCATTCTAGCTCAGACAGGAGAGAAAACCAGAGCCAGCACGCATTTAGGAACCAGTGACTACAAAGATCCATTTAGCTCTGCAGTCCCTACAAAAAGTATATATATACATACATATATATATATGTCTCATACATATATATATACGTATATATATGTCTCATACATATATATACGTATATATATATATATAGATAGATGTCTCATACATATATATATATATCTCTCTCTCATACATATATGTATGAGACATCTTTCTATTTGGTTGCCTAAGGAAAAACGGTTTTTGCCATTGTCCTGCCTATCTTCCAGTTCTTCTTCTTCCCTCTCCTTTGAATTATGCAGGCAACTTCAACTAGACACAGCTGTATAGAAGTGTCTTTAAAGACACAATTCTTGCATTTGTTAAATATTGGGCAGGAAACAGGAAAATTCACCCTTCTGCTAAAGGGAAGGCAAGCAAAACCCGGTCCCTCTTTGTTTCCAGAAGTGCCACCACTTCAAGCACAAGTGTTAGCGCTAGATAGCTCTGAAAACACCAGGAAGCAGAAGAGAAAAGAAAGGAGACATGACACAATTTGGTAAGAAAGCAGCCAGGGTGGTTTTGGTGCTCACAGCACCACCACAGTGAGCAAGTGATGAGTTTCAGTTACGCACAACAGATAAATAAGGGTCTTCTCTTTTTTTTTTTTCCTCTAGTTGGAGGAAGAATTAGAAAGGAACCATCAATTACATACACAAACAATATTTTCAGGAAGAAACATGTAAACAAGAGGAGTGCCCAGCTAGCCAAAAGACAGAAAAACGTGAGTAATACCGAGTCACTGATTCCTAATGACTCTTAGAGTCAAATTCCTGGCAGAGAATTTGGTATTTCTGAGAATTCTCTCTCAAGGCCACAAGAGGAGTTTCACAGGTTACCTGTCTGCAAACAGAGAGCAGTGGTGCCTCAGTTCCTGGAGAGCTCAGCCCATCCCTTTCTCGGCACCCTGGAACATGCTGAGGGAACCAGCCGTGCTTACCTCACACTGTAACTGTAGGCTGAAACCCCTATGCCAGCAAGAAAACAGAACGGAACATTCTTTTGGAACATTTGGTAACAATTTGGTAGCAGAGCAGATTCAAGCAGCCACAGGAACCTTTATTGTTTGTGTGCTGCAGACTTGGACCACTAACAAGCCTGGCTCATGTCTGTGACAAGCTCAGTCCAACTAAGAGGTTATCTGAAGAAAAGATGGACATAGAACCACCTTGAACAGAACCACTGGGGTTGGTGCAGCTGATACCTAATGAGCTTTTCTATCAGTCAGACTCTGAGCAACCTCAACCTATGACCTCTCTTTGAGTGGTACCTTGAACAATCACAGCCTATGGGCTCTGTTCTACAAACATTAGCTCTGAAGGTCCCATCAGCCAAGTACTGCACAGAATCCAAATGGGATGCACTTAGGTCAATGACTGTCCCTGAAAACCAGTATGCTGCGCAGAATCCCTAGGAAAAACATTATGAAGCTGAGGACTTAGGAGCTACCTCTAAATTAAGAAGTTGTGTTATATTTGTCAGGTGGCACACTTGAGTTGCTAGAAGAGGATGATGACATACAGGCGGCTGTCAAAGTCTTTACTACCATTTTCATACTCTGCTGGCACAAATTGCCTGCAAAATGAAGCTGAAAAATTGAGGCAGCAAAATGCAAGGTACTGCACAGTGCCATCCTTCCAACACCTCCCTACTATAACTGGACAGCAGATGATGTTTTGTTTACAGCATAGCAAGGCCTACTCAGCAAACACTCTCAGTGGTCTTCTGACCACCAGCTTCCTTGTTCCCCCAGCCCAAGATAAGCGTTATCCCCAGTAACACAGCACACAAGCTTATTAGATTCATCATTTAAATCTCTGAACGAAATCTACATTGCCTCACAAAAGAAAAGACAAAACTACAATATTTTTTTCATATGGAACAGGCAATCGGAGTTTCAAAGAGACTGCCGTATGATAGTCAACAGTCTTACATTGCCTGAAGAATTGTCTTCAGATGACATTTTTAAAGCACCTTTTGAGAAGCCTCTTCCCCGAGTATCCAACTGAGAGATTAACTGCTTAAAATGTTCAGACAATTCTAGTTTACAGCGTCCCATGGAAGTGCTTTTTGATTGATAATCAGGCATAAACCACTGATGTTCAGAAGAAGCTTACAAAAACTGGAGAAAGATGCTTTCTGGTCAGGAATGCTTGCCTGGAGGGCCAGGTGCTCAAGAAGGTCACTGAATGTAAGCATAACCATTTCTGTGGTGCAAAATCATCTGCTTGCTATGGTCTCCCTGAAGGGCAGCAATAAGCTTTTTCACGCTAAAGGAAGAAAAAAAAAAAGAGAGAGAGATGAAGAAAGAGGAGAGACCAGGGAGAAAGCAGAATGGCGCATTCTGTGAAGGGGAGCAGACATTTAGGTGAGGGTACACAGGTTTCACTCTGTGGAAGCACAGACTTCCTCAGCTGCTGATCTGCCCCATTGCTTTACCAAAGAAACTCCCCAGGCATCCTCACCCGGCATGGCAAACTAGCACATTGCAGCTATAAACACCTCATCCAGCAATGAGCACGCATTAATGAATAATAAACAGTGCTTGTAGTACACCTTTAATTTTAACTGCACTTTGGAAAAAGTAATTAAAATGAAACATCTCTAAGCTGAGGAGCGCACACCAGAACAAAGCACAGGGTATGAAAGGCACTGTGCAAACCTCCACCTGTGCAGGAAGACACATGGCTCATTGGACATTGCCACTATGATGTATCAGCTTGTCTGCTAAGAGGAAATGGGAGAACTTGCATGTGACAAAAGACAGAAAACATTTTTAATACACTTTTCTGGTTAACACAACTGAAGTTGTATCTCTCCAGTCCATACGTTCTAGAAGAACTACGCTGAAGAGAAGACCCTGCTTTGTCTTTTATGTATTTTAACAGTGATCAGAAATCAAGACATTTTCATTTTGTCCCCAGGAGCTCTGAACAGAAAGGAAAGACGTATGTTGCTCCTGAGCATGTTGTTCTGTAGCACTCATTTCCAGAGGCTGCTGGAAATGAGGCTGCTGAGCTGTCAGCTGCTGTGTGCAGCAATGTTCTGCCCAGCATGCCTCCCCTGCTGCCTGGAGGTGGCCGTGTTTAAGTAATAAAGGACATATATAAGGGGGGGCTGCCAGATAAAGACATTTATCTCCTTTTAAGTAGGACAAGGGGACAATAAGAAGCATTGGGACTTTTCTAGATGAGGCTAGCTAGTATAAATAGTAAAGCAATAAGTGAATCCTTTGCTATCTATGCCAGCCTACACAATTAACTTTCAGTTAGCTCTGCAGAGCAGTTTCTCTGAGGTGCACCAAGCAGGGAGCAACAAGCACACCCCAGCTGAGCCAGCACAGCCCAGCACGCCCCACAGCTGGCAGTAACAGCTGCCACTGCCTGCAGGCCACAATGAGGGCTGGAAACACAGCATCTCCACAAGAATATGGGAAACATTTCTTCTCTGAGCTTATAGCAAGGCCAAAGGAAAAATACAGACTTGAATTCCAAACCTGTCCAGCACACAGTCTTCCAAGCAGCCCCGATCTGCAAACACAATCAACTCCTTGCTGTGGTACCCAGGGAGCTCTGCTGGGACACAGAGAGCAAGGTAGACACAGGCCTGGTCTCCCACATCTACTGGTGGCTGAATGTCAACACTGATGGGACTACGTTTTTAATAACAAATTCGTTTCTAACCTCAATCTAAGCCCTCTTCTTATCTTTCAGATAGCCGGGACCGCTGTGGTTTGGCACATTTATCTTTGGGGAAGCGGTACAGGGGAGGGAGAGTACAAAGGATGCTCAGCACAGCACCACAGCAACCCGGTGCCCCTGGCCCCAGAACTCTGCCCCAGCTTCCAGCCCTCATCCCCCCCCCCCCCAGCAGGCTCCTTCAGCACAGCTGCTGCCATCAGCTGACTCCTCCAGCACAAACACCTGCTGCTCTCTAAACTGAACCATAACTTTATTATGAGAGATATTTGCAGAAACCTAACAGAAACCTCAAAACATCAGATCAAACCGAAACACTAACAACACGATGGGACACAGCTCTGTAGGAATGGTGCACCTAGCTACTGCAGACTGATTATGTCCTTCGTTCTGCTATGCAGTGCCCTATTTTGTGTTTTAAATTTCTGATTCTTTAATCAGAATTTTTTCCATGCAGGATGAACAAGCCATGTAAGCGATGAGATAAAACTCCTCTAGCTTTGAGCGGGTGTTGGTCCCACCGAGAGGCAGATGCTTTTGTTCCTATGTACGGCAACTTGCTGTAGTCACTCGGTGGGATGATGCAGTGCCTAAAATTAGACTTGTCTGTAAATCCTGGCAGATCAGGGCGATAAGCACATATCTGTAGAGCGGAGAACAGATGAGGTGCAAGCTGCGATTCTCTCTGCCAGGCTCACCCCACCCTTCCGCAGTGCCCCAGGCCGGCCCGCGCCCACACGGCCGGTGTCCCCCGCGTTCTCAGCTCTGCCTCTGCCCGGGTGCCCACTGCACAAAAGCAGCGGTTTCAGTAACACACGAGAAGACCGCAGCACCGTGTCACGCTCCGCGCCGCTCGGAGCGAAGCCGAAACGCTTGCTGAGAACTGCGGGGAGATGCAGGGCCGGGGCTCCGCCAGGGGCACGGACCACAGCCGCGTCCATACCGTGGGCGCCGTCCCGGCTGCACGGGGGCCTCGCCTCCGCCCGCGCGGCCCGGGGAAGGCTTCGGGCGGCGGCCCCGCGGAACGCCCGACCCGCAGCGCACGCGGACGCGCGAGGTTTACCTGGCCGCCGCGCTACGAGGAAGGGGCTCCCGGCGCCCCGGCCGGAGCGGAGCGGAGCCGCCGGCGTGCGGGCACGGCCCGGTACGGCCCCTCTCGGCGCGGCCGCGTCCTGCCGCAATCCCGGCCCGGCCGCCGCGGGAAACGGCGCCGCGGAACCAAGGTTCCTGCCGCCGCCCTCAGGGCCGCCCGCGCCCGGCCTCGGCAAAGGGACCGCGAGCCTGGGCGTGGGGAGCGGCCGAGGCTCGCGCACCTGGGCGGCCTCGAGACAGGCAGCGGGGCGAGGGGCTCTGCGAAGCGCCCGGGGCGTGACGGCTGCGGGAGCAGGTCGGTGCGGTGAGCATCACCCGCGGCAGCAAGGGCACCCCCGGTGCAGCCTGTCACCCAGGGAAGCCAAGCTGCAAGGCAATCACAAACTCTTCATTTAATTAGAATGCAGTGCAGGACCCCACCCAAGAACACGGCATGTGCAAAAATAACCTACAGGCACGCTTACCTGGGTGAAGCCCAGTACCTCAGCCCCGTGCCTGATAACACCCAGCAGCGTGACACCACAGGCTGTGCACATGGGCACAGGGCTGCACCGATACATGCTGCTGAACCGAGCCCAGAACAGGGATCTACAACCAGCAGTGTGAGGGGGGGTTTGGGTATCTGTCATAAGAGGACTGCTAAGAAAGCAGTGCGGGGACAGCAGAGGCCTTGCTCAAGAATCATAGAATCATTAAGGTCGGAAAAGACCTCTAAGATCACCCAGTCCAAACACCCACCTACCACCAATACTGCCCACTAAACTATGGCCCTCAGTGCCACATCTCCAAGGCTCTTAAACACTTCCAGGGATGGTGACTCCACCAAACACAATCATAGAATCATCAAGGTTGGAAAAGATCTCTAAGATCACCCAGTTGAACCATCCAATCATCAGTGTGCGTCTTTCTCACAGTGGTCATTAGGGAACAGTTTGGATTCAAGTTTTTAGTTCTCCATTGTCTGAGAACCACTTTTACGAACAATGATGACCAATTTACCTGAAGGAGGAGAAGACTCCATCCCCTTTCTAAATGATATTTTCACATCTCTGAGTCCTCACAAACTCCTCTGCCACAGCTTTCTACAATGGAGCCCTCCTAGGTTGGGGGCTCTATGTTTTCTTTTTTTAATCCATCAGACATCTGCCTGCATTCTGTGTGACACTGGGGAGAATGAACGGCCAGACTTATCCTTCAAAGTATGACAGACTCCTATTCTGAAGAAATCTGAACCTTGGAAAATGTAATTGTCGTAACTTTACATATTGAAGAATATAAATTTCAGATCATATACTCATATAATCATTAAGGTTGGAAAAGACCACTAAGGTCATCTAGTCCAACCATCAACCTGTCACCGCCATACCCACAATGTTACTAGGATGTAGCACTTTTCATCCTTTGAAAATATCGCCATTCTCTAGCACAACAGGAGCTGTTACAAGCTAAAGACCTGGCAGTGGCTGTTGCACACAGCTTGACGTCCAGCTCGGTGCCCTCACTCAGCAGCCATCAGCACACAGCCTGATATCGCACTCAGTGCCTGGAGCCCTCTAGCAGTAAACCTTGCAAGAAAACAAACTCCATGCCCACCTGATGAGGCCATACATGGGGTCATTTTCCCGCTACCTGACCATCTCTTAGCTTTCGTTAGAGGGTCTGGAAGTCTAAAGTCAATACCAAAAGAGGGAGAGCATGGCTCTTTCTGCTAACTCTGGAAGCATAACTCAGCAGCTGTCCTGCTGGGAGAGCTTGCAGGACTGAGTGGTCTTCTTTGATCTGAATGACTCCCATACATACAGCAGAACAATCCAACAATCTGTTGGATTGTCTGCTACCAAGTTTGGCCCCTTTTGATGGGAGTCCAAACATCTTTCTCTCCAGCTGGGGAACTCTCGGGCAACACTTAGGAACACTTAGAGAACACTTAGGGCGGGCACAATGTGGAAGGGCGAATGCCAGTTCACCATACTGAAGACCCACCAGCTCACACCAGCTGAGAGTTAGACCACCGCCTCTGAAGCAGGGCCTTTTTTCACACGTTTTAATTACGGACTCCCTGCACGGAAGCTATTACCTCGCAGAAAGGCCGCTAACTGGCACATTCAGTGCAAGATGAAACCTTTCCGATAATTGTTCCTTAAGTTCATGTTTGCAAAAATAAATATCATCAGATGATTAAATTAAACACCACAGCCAGCCCAGCAATACGCTGTTCTCACTTATCGTGCAGGAAGGAGATCAAAGAGAGTGGCTCAGGTAGAGCCGTTCCGGCTCGGGTTGGTAGCTACCTATAGAACACACTAATTAGCCCCGCTCGGCGGGTGCAGTGCGGAATTAACCCTCCCGAAATCAGCCGGCATTGCCGTTTTCGTGCCCCGTGAGCACCTGGGTGCGGAGGGACTCCACAAAGCCCCGGCGCAGCCCCGACCCGACCTCAGGGTCTCTCGGGCCCCCAGCTCCCGCAGCGCCTCCTCCCGCAGCCCCCTGCCGGGAGCTGCTCCTGGGGGCGCCGCGCCCCCGCCCGCTGTGCCGGGCCTTCCCCGGGCGGAGCGGGGCGAAGCCGCCCCCCCGCCGGCCCCGAGAGCTCCGCTATTCTTCTGCTAATGGGATTGGCACCGCTTAAAGCGGTCTGCGCGGGTATTGTCTGCGGCCGCAGCAAGAGAAACATTATTCAAAGGCCATTCAGGGCCTAAAAGAAGCGGCAGAGCAGAGTAATTATCGGAGACTCTCCATTAACGAGGGCATCTTTGCTCTTTGTCTGTGTTGGTTTAATAAGGGCCGCTAATGGGGCCGGGGGAGGGGCGGGCTAATGCTTCTAAACAAACCCCCTCCTCCCTCCCCCGCCGCTGAGCCCCGCTGGCCTGATGGGCGCTGACAGCCGGCCGGGAGCTGCCGTACTGGGGCTGACCCCGGGATCACGCGGGGTGCCCCCGGCCCGGCTCGCCGGCAGCCGCCTGTGCTCCTGAGAGTCGTTCTGTGCTGCCCGACCCCGCACTGCGCCCGCCCGACCTCTCTCATGTCACCCAGTGACCCTTCGCGGCTGGGCATGACGCGCTGACGGCAGTAATGGGGGACGACGGCCAGACGGAGCTCCCGCAGCAGAGGCCCGGGCTGCTGCCCGCACCCGGGAGGTACTACGGGTGGGCACCGTCCCGAGCATCCCGCACCGCGGCCGGGTCCAGCGCAGGCAGTGGCTCCCACCTGCCGGCGGGGTGGAGGGAGAACCTACGCCAACCTCCAGCCCGACATCCTGCTCCGCTGCTCTCCAGAGCACACACATAAATCCTTCTGAAGGCCTCCAGACTGTTCCAAGTGCCAGGTTTGAGGGGTCCGTCTCAGGGGCACTTTGCAGTATCACAGGGTCAGGCACACGTTGGTCACTTCAACATGGAAACGTGGACGAGAGATCTCAGGACGTCTCTGCAAAAGACAGCAATCAAACAGCGCACTGTAATGCCACAAAAGCAACAAGCTGGAGGAACAGTGCAGCTCTTCTCAGTTGTGACACAAAAAGTACTGCGGATACAGGGTTAAGGACCACAGGGCTCATTTTTAGCCAGCTCTGAAAATAAACAACATTCAATGAAATGATTCCCACACGTTTGTGCAAGTTTTTTGCGGAAGCCAAACCTTGGACACCACTATTCTTTCACATAGAACTTCCAGCTCACTTTCAAATGCCACAGCTCTAATGGATGGTTGCACTGCACAACTAGCCTGTGGACTACAGACACAAAGCAGTGCCTGTGCACCTGCACGTGTACATGTCTGCAGCCTCGGGGATAGTACCTGTGGGACAGCTGATGCCAGTGCTCTCTCTCATTATGAGAAATGAGTTTATCCAGGCGAGGTACGAAACAAATGCTTCCATACGGGCACCCACCCAGCCCTCTCCTGAAGCAAATATCCTGATGCTAATGGTTCATCATAAGCAGAGGAACAAAAAACCATGGAAACCCCGCACTACTTAAACCAGCGGGTTTGTGCGTGAAGAAGCAGATTCCGTATAGTCTGTATAGTTTCTCACCCTTGTTTTGCAGTTGGCAAAACAAGGGTTGGCAGTTCTGAAATTTTCATAGTTTTGGGTTGTTGTTCTCAGCATTTCACCAGCAAGTGCATGTCTTGCAACAAAAAAACCTCTTTGTAAGTGCTCTATCTCCTCTCCATGGGAGCAAAACGTCTCAGAACACCCTTGCAAGTCAAAGAGAGCACTCACACTTCACATGAAGGGGGCTAAGATACAGGGCAAATAAACTGGTAATACCTGATGTCACTCTTGGCAGACAGAGCTGAGGAGTGGACATGGTTCTTTCTTCAGAGCCTTAGCATGGTGTCCTGCAATCAATGGTATTCCCTGTCCTTGTTTTGAAGCACTCTGTTTCAAGAAGCACATTCCTGAAAAAGAAGTCAGTTTTCAGCATGTAATTGCTCATGTTAATGACAGCTACTATTCAGATATTTTTTCTTTTTAGAAAAATTATACGTATGCAGGGGAACTACCTTTGCCAATGGATTTTGCAATCTAAATTAGGAAGTTAATACACTGATACAGAATGCACAGGACCTGGCCTCTGATGATAAGTTTTGCTTTATAAGTATCATTATTATCTCTCTTTACCACTAACAGATAACACAGACAGCTTTGTAGTGTGTATGCTAACATGAGATTTGAACAAAAACAAAACAGTGACTCAAAAGGGATAATGGAGATCTAGTTGATACCCAAAGCAAAAATGAATGAAGAGAAAAAAAACAGACAACAATCAAACAAAAACCAAAATCGATAGCTTTAAAAATCTTGGTACCCCAGGAAAAACAAGTTGCGACAACGGGTAAGGAGAGATGGCCAAGATCTGGACAAAGATGTGTCATGAAAAAGGAGAGCTTTTGCGTGAAGGAGAAGTCAGTGAGTAGTTTGGTAGTTTGTGCTGAGCAGGGTGAAACGAGACAGACCTGGAAGGGAGCAGAGCTCCCAGCAGCGAGAGATAGGGTGGGTGGTAAGATACCAGTCGGTCTAGTCCTTGAAACTGCAGTCAGAGTAGCACAGCTGAAGGTGAGGCATCTGGCATGAAAGATAGGAGCACTGCAAGTAAGCAGGGAATGACTACATCTGCCCTGCAACTACTTTTTCACCAGTTCTCCCTTCTTTTTTTATATTCCTCCTGCAAATATTTGAGGCTATCAGACAATTAATTGAAGTGGATTCATTCCAGGTTACTCTGCTTCACTCTGCTGCTGTCATCCTGTCGCATTTGAACTGACCGGAACCCCACGAATGCAACAAACAGGACTGTGCTGCCTGCACAGTTTTGCATTTGCTCTGAACTGAGTTTGAGCTTATCAATGTAGATTTGAGCCATTTTTAAGTTGAATACGAGCCTTGAAACCTAAGAGAAAATGAAAAGGAGTTAGAAAGGTCAAAAGATGCCTTTCCAGAAAATCAGTTCTGTATGTTCGCAAACTATTGTGAGCAGAAGACATATTGAAATAGGGGGCAGGAAGCAGTTATTAATCTAAGTGCACTCCAGTTTAGTTCAGAGTAATTTCCCGGCTTTGTCTCCGTATCCTTTCATCTCTTTCTCTAGAAAACATCTTGCTTTGCCAGCTTAGCAAAAACCTTTCCCTTCAATGCCCTCAGCTAGCATTTGTCACACCTGCCCTCTTCTGTACTCCTGCTGCCTTTTCAGCAAGCAAGTGGTGCCAGGGGAAGGTCCCCTAGTCACAGGCCTGACCTGACCTGGTCTCAGGACACTGCTCACTGTTCCTGCAAAGCCTTTGATATAGCAATGAGGAATATTTACACCAACACACAATATCTACACCAGCCAGCACCAATCCTGTCTGTTTTGGAATGAGGAATAATACCAGCGTTTCAATACTGTGGATAGAGGCCTGAAACTGACCCCATCTAGAAGAACCTGAGATATCAGAGCTTTCACAAAAGCAATCTGCTGGCTCTAATAAAATAAATTTAAAAAAGAAGAAAAAAAAAGAAAAAAAGAACTAGCATATTTAGTTGTTGCTATGAGGGACTTGCTGTCCTCATAAGTGAAGTTACAGCCAGACCTTCAGTGTTTGACTGTGCACTCCTTTACAGTGACTGTTCTGCTTAATACTAATCTCATCAGCAAACTGCATCTAGGGAAAAGCAGAAAGATTGGGTTGCTGCTGCATTCCTGAGATCTCTGCTGATGTAGTCACTCAGGTGCAGCTGCAGTTAGATATGAGTTAGCACAGCACCAAAAGCTCTTTCTCTGCTATATGAGTAAGGACATAAACGCATCCCACAGGTACCTTCTCCACTGCTTGCAACTCCTATACAAATACTACCCTGAGTGCCAAAATCCTTTTTACCTCATATATCTATCCATCACCAAACTCATGCTCAAAGGACATCCATCATTTTGTAAATCTTGAATAGTGTGCACTAATAGTCACAGCTTTTCTTTTTTTTTCTAAATAAAAATGATGCCATTGGTGTCCATGGAGATGAACTACTTGGGTGATAAAGGAACATGACCGCCTTGGCCAGAGATTATCTACAGTGTCACCTATAATGGAGCAAATAATGGCATCTCTTGGTACTTACTGCATCCTTTAGGAATAGAGCTGGAGTAGTCTGGCTTTATGCAACTGTGTTGCAAAATATTAAGAAGAAAAGCTTCAGTCCTCTGCACACAGGTAAATCCAATACATTCTGTTCCATGAATCAAGCTCAGCTATTAATCATGGTAATCACCAGCACTTACTGCCGGGAAAACTGTAGCCATTAAGTCTGGGTATCTACAAAGTCAATTTGCTGTAATACCTTCACATCTTCAACACTCTGTGAGAGCTTCCTGAACAACACCTATTCCATCAAGACAGCGTGTTACTGGCTCTAATACTGCACTGAATTCTCCTTACTGTGACTTGCCTTTGAACAAGGATTGTGTGATATCTAATACCTGCCAACCCGTATGTGACTTTCTATCCAATATATAATGCTTCCCCCACTCTAGCAATTATGGTGAAGACTCCCAGTTGCATTGATGCTGGCCTGACAGCACTCAAAAGCTGCTCAGAAGAATATTACTTCCTCCTGGCTAACATAGAATTAAAGAGAAAAATCATGACACTGAAGACTTCTCACCCCGGGTGGGCCAAAGGTCACGCTTCCCTACTGTGGTATCACACGTGTTTATCCTGCATTAAACACTTTACGTTTAGAATAAACTAAGTTAGAAGAGCAGTGCTGCAGTCCGTGCCGGAGGTGGCAATTGCAGGCTGCGTTTCCAGAGGCCCCGAGCAGCCGTGCATCGCTGCCCCCTCCTGGACGGACTGCGCCTGCACCAACACGGAGCCCGGGCTGCCAAAACCCAGCCGAACAAGTGTTTTCTTCAGGCACTGAAGGAATACGATTGTCCACTTACTGAGCGTTGCCCCGACACCTTCAGTAACCTGACTGAGCACCACAGCGATAGCTGCGCTGCTGCTAAATAGATAAGGACTTATTGAAATATAATTAGACACAACATAGGTAGCACTCACTAGGATGAGGAGTTTGCAAGTCAAAAACTCCAAGAGATAAAACGGTTGTAACATAAATTAAATTTGCTCAAAAAAACCAAAAAAAAAACCCAGTTATGTTTCAGGATGTTACCTCATGCTTCCAAGGCTCCTCTTGAGTGCTCTGGAAAATTGCCCTCTGCTGTGCATGCGTACACAGTGTGCCTGCATGCATCTGCGTGCTTGTGCACATCCTCTTCTCTGACCATCTAAACTCCTGCACACAGCAATACTTTGCTATGCTGCTTAGGTTATTTCTACACTTCCTGCCCGTGAAAGGGCTCTTCAGGGTACAAATCCTGCTAACTTCCTTTCCCGATCTTCCATTCCAGCTGATGTTCTCTGTGGACGCTTAGTGAGCTGTTCTTCAGCCCTCACCAGCAAACTAAGTGTTCTTTAAGCCTGCTGCTGACGCTTGCCGTGCTGAGGCACTTCCAGGGTGCCTTTGTTCCGCCATGCTGATGTGCTCTCCATCACCTCAGAGAAGAACTTAAAAAGTTGGAGATGTACACATTTTTCAGCACTTCAAACACACAACACAGCTGCCCGCTGAGCTGTCTTCCAGGAATGCAGGGAGATGCCTGCTGCCAGCTCCCCTTGACCCTAAGCATTGAGCCCAGCCCTGCAGCCTCTCTCCAGCCCAGTGACTGCTGCTGGCTGAGCCTGAAATGGGAAGAGGGCACAACCCAGATTTAGGCAGCATGCTTCTTAGCTCAGAGAGCTCTGGTGCAAAGCTCTCTCCATGTATGCTCCAGATAAGTTTTGTCCATGCAGCAGCCTCTCTCGCAGCTGAAATCTGGCTAGCTGGGAAGGACAGTATTGCATCTGCACCTCAAGGAACTGACTGAGCACAGAGATGCAGCACATCAGGACTTCTCAAGGAAATGTTTGTGGTACTTTCCTGTCTGTGTACAAGACTGATGTTCGATTGAAGTCACTGTCAGGTGTAGCCTGAAAGACGCACTACAAAGTATTATGGTTTCCCATACATTCATAGGGATATGAGGGCTTATTTCCTCACAAGGGGCTGTGAAGATAAATCCAGCCATGACAGAGAGGTGCTCAGGCACTGAAGAAACTGAGGAGACAGCATTTCATTATCTGAGTGTCCCCAAAAGCCAGATGTGTAATTTCCTAGGCGGATAAATTCAGACCTTGTTTTGTGGCTGATGGAAAAAGGTGCATTATAGCTATCAGTGACATTTCCCATCCATGATTCCTGAGGAACTGTCCAAGAGATCATGTCTCACTGACTGCACAAGCCAAGAGCTCCCTCTAGCACCACAAGAGAAATAATGCAGTTGGAACTTAGGCAATGCTAAATGAAGAGAAAAACTTTGTGAAGAAGTATCAGAGAAATACATTAATTCTGCTGCTTTTCTTCACTTTTGACCAAATATATCCTAGGAGTCAGTTGTGTGCACATAGCTAAGCACAGACATCTTAAGAATTAATAGCAAACATATGTACAGGGCAAGAAAATGCAGGACCTTATTTTACATGCTTACTCAAATCACAGGTGCAATTGCACACATCCATCCCGGTCATTAGTTGTCTCAAGGCAAGTGCAGACAATTCTGGTCAACAGTTTCTATGGAGGGAGACTGCTGTGATCACTGCAAACGTACGTATTGTTACCAAGAAAGAGGTAAAAGAGGAAAACAATAAATAAATAAATAAACTTAGATAACAGGGCATGAAATAACCCTGTAGAGCATCTCAGGTCACAATATTCAGGTTGGGTTCTTATATTGTTTTTCTAATCATTACTTCCATTTTATAGCATTTGAAAATAGAACAAAGGACCCCTTTGACTGCAAAAGCTCATCCAGGAGTACCTAAATTGTCTTGAGTGATGTATGTGAGTCTGTGACTAATTTAAAATGCAGTTTTCAGTGACTGATTGGCACAGAAGAAGCAAGACAAGGTAACAACCATGCTAAATGCCAAAAGCTCTTTCAACACACAAGTAAGTTAGGTGAAACTTCAGGAAGTGACTACCTTGAAAAAAAACAGCGTACATACTATAAATAGCGTAAGGGTCTTTCTTCTTAAACTGCTACTAAGAGCTGTCACATCATTTGTGCATTACCGAATTGCTCAAAATGGTTTTGTACAGTTGTTCATAGCAAGTATAATCAACAAATAACTTTGACAAAAATAAGCACCTGTATGTATAACTATGCACATGTGCATCGTGTGAGGCAATATATACTTTTTTTTTTTGCAGACTCCAAAAGTACAATCACTTCCTAAAATTTGCTTTGTCTAATGTATACAGAGGAGCCTACTGCTGAAAGAGCTGACAACAACTTTAGAAGAAATGCTACTACTAATGTTGTCTGACCAGAGAGCCCAAACCATACCACACTCCCTTTCAACTCCTGGTGGCCTAAATGGCCAGCGCCCCCCAAAACTTAGGGCTAGAGAATAAACAGACTGGGGTAAAATACCTTCTTTTCAAACAGTCTGAAGGAAGACTGGGAAAGCACTTCTCACTCCAGAAACAGCTAGATGATGGGGTGAGTTGAACCAGCTGCTAACACCAAGCTTTCACCTCTGCTTTCTCTTGCAAATTTGCTCCTACAAGTCTTTTGCTCTAATATGAAGAGAGAACAAAAGTAGGACTCATGACCGTCTTCATTTCCTTCCTTTTTCTCTCACCTGCTGAATATGGGGATGATGGCTGTGTTCCCTGCCAACAGTCAACAGCTCTGCAGCTGTTGTTTTCCAAGTAGCAGCACCTTCATCCCATTTCATTTGCTTGTCCCTATAGATGAGGAAAAAAAAACAACTCAGCAGGGCACAGACCTTCCATGGAAAAAATGAGGTCTGAAAAACCCTACTTAAGTCACTTACCTACTGCTACAAAAAGTAAAAATAGTAAAAAAAAATCTGACTAAAAAAATCAGCAGAAATGTTTCAGAGCGTTTCAGATGCCTCACTCTGTGCTAGTCCCCTAATCCTGTCTGACACTGCTTGCCCTTGTATATGATCATGGCACAAATGTGGATTAGAATTTCAAAGTATGAATTAGCAGTAAGGATCCACCAGCCAAAATAAAGATAATCTGCTATTCCCATACATAATAGCAAAACACCAAGTCAAGCAAATACAGATACAAATAGGGAAAATTTTATACATAATTTAGCTATATAATTATGATACAGAATTATATATAATTATTGTATGTACATATATACATATGCATATGTATGTGTAGATGTATTATATATAATATGCATATACACACACACGATCTGTTGTGCCTAATTTTGTGTTTAAGCAAAACAGTTTCTGGGGGCTCTCTTCTTTGAATCATCCAGCCAGTATATCAGCTAGCAAGGTACTGAAGAATGAACATGATTTTAAGCACATAATAAATAAGTAAGAAGCATCGCTGACTCATAGCACTTAACTGTACTATATTTGTGTATGTCAGTCAAAGCTCTTTGGAAACCTAGATGATCTTTACTTTTAGGGCATAATATTATAATGATTTTTTTTGAGTCCAGAAATGACTTCAGTACTCTGGAAATTCTGTGCACTTCAAATTAAGTATGGTTCAGGTTTCTCTACTCAAAGTCCTTTCTGTTGCAGCGAGGACCCCGTAGCTCATAATGACTGAAAACAGTCACTTCTGTGCTAAAAACTACTGTCAAGGAAATAGGAATTCAGATATTACAAAAGCAAAACACAAGTGAAAGAGTAAATATAGAACATCTTAAGTTTCTTCCTGGTGTTTTTTGATAATTACCATCAATATTTGAACACAAATTATTCCTGTTAGCTAATAGATGAAATATATCTTGCCATGAAAAACTTGTGTATTGTGTTCTAATGTGACAACTATTTACTGGATAAAAGAGATCCCACAGAAGGTGTGCAAAGCAGTTGAACACTAAATAAAAGCTAGACAAAGCCAAGAGAAACCAAATCCACCACACATTTGTATTTTATGAAGCGCTTTATTTGCCATTGCTTTCCGCAATGTCTTAATCATTACTTTTGTTTGCAATCTCAGAATAAATGCCATCATATCACCAAAGTGTTGGTCTTTGGTCAATGTCTGAAAGACCTTATCTTACTAATAAGTATTATGCTGACTGACTATGATATTTTTTGTTATCACCTATCCACAGCAAAACAGTTCCATCTTGCAGCCGTTAGCCAATCTCACTAGTGATACCTCAGATCATTTTGCAAAGAAGTTCATACATCTGGAAGAGAAGTAATAGAGACATTTTTTTTTTCATAGATTGAGCTTCCTAAAAAAAAAAAAAAAAAAAAAATCAATTTCTCTATGAAAACATTACTCATTTTACTGTCTGCAGCCATGGCTGCAGAAGGTGATCAGCTGGGTTCCAGGGTAGCCTTTGTAATTTTTTTTTTTTTAAATGAAAGTTGCCATAGTTTAGTGACCCAAACTACAGCATTCTAGACAAAGTCACTTTGCCTGATCCAAGTTCAGAAGCGTTTGGACTATTTCAGTGCAAAGGACTTTTGGTAGCTGGAGAACATGTATAACCACGTATACTTCCAGAGCAGCTGGTGGCTAATTATCCATGTCTGACCCTGACAGTTACAATATGGAGAAATACTTTCCCCTTCATAGTACCTCAAGAGACAAAAGAACTAGTATATGCATTTCCATCTATGGCCTTGACATAGCTAGGAAAATTTGAGAAATAAAATATACATTAAGTAAATAGTAAAACAATAATCAAAAGTCAATAATATTGGAAGAAATTAATTGAAATCCTTTTTGAAGCTCTTTTAATTTATTAGCTAAGAAGTCCTCTTTGTCCACCATGGATAACTTTACATCCTTCATACAGACAGCTCTAACAATTTGCCACGTTCCTTTTAACAGAGAACCTTCCTTTCATGGTGAAATGAAAAAGGAAAAGAAAAGAAAGATTAATTTAGTTAATGGTAGGAAGTTATCCATCGCTTTTCTGTTACAAACAGTGCCTCCGCTAGAAATCAGCAAGCGAACCATCTCACCTAGTATTCAGCCTAGACACCCTTAGTGGAAAGCATCAGGTGTTTTTGGTAGGTGGTATAAGAACCCATGTACAAAACTTACATTCCAAGGAAGTTCCCTTCTCATTTCAACAGGAAAATTCTCTCTGAAAAGCACTGGAATATAAATCTCATGCCCAGACTCTGCTTATTTCTTTTACAGTGCATGGCCTAACAGTACTTTGACCAAAGATGCCACTCACCCCAGGCTTTATCCCCTTCTGAAGCGCAGATATAACACTCTGAAGATGCTGCTACCATCCTCATCATCAGCAAGAGCAACACTGCCAGAGTAGATGAAGGAGAAAGTACTGCAGCAGCATTATTTTTTCAGAATGCCTCCCCTACATTTCAATCTGTAGAACGCAAATATGGTTGATACCCAGTAGAAATGTAATGGGCTAGACAGGTTCCTCAGTCAACACCACAGTTGAGATTTACTACAGGGAAATAGTGAATGAGCAGAAGTTGAAAGGCCCAGCCAGAACATGTTCAGAAATACAAGCCCCAATTCAAACACTGTGCACTCCTTTCTACACATAGAATGGCTTTTTAAGAAGTAAAATGTGATCAATTTTGTGCCTTGCTTAAAGAACTCAAAGTAATATTTGTTTGCAACCAAAGAGATCACTATTTGTCATTGTGACTTGAGATCAAATACAAGTTTTCAGTAAGTACTTGTGGGATTACCCAGGAAGCCCTGTTAATCAGGTAAGAATTCACTCCAGAGAAGCAGCTGCCATGAAGAAACACTTTCATTAGTCCCATCCATCTGAAACGGTTTAGACATCACTCATATCAAAGTAGGACCTCTTCCTGTGTCACCACAGTCCACTATTTCCTAGGTTAGGGAATACTGTGAGGTTCATACCTCAGATGATGGAGAAACTGTGGTAGGTTGCACTGTCCACCTTAGCCGCTCTTCCACTCTCCCCTTCTTAACAGGTCAGGGATAAAAACAGGCTGAAAAAGCCCATGGGTTCAAAGACAGGGAGATCACTTACCACTTACAGTCACGAGCAAAACAGACTCAACATGGGGAAAATCAATTTAATTTACTGCCAGTTAAAATAGATTTGGATAGCGAGAAGCAAATATCAATTAATGCAATACTTTCCCCCTCATCAAGTACGTTTAAAAATAGTGAAGTCGTCATTCCTCAGATAATCTCTTCTCAGTAGGAACTCAAGAAGGTTCTCACCTTCCCCGTCTCCTTCCATGTACAAAACCTCAGACATGGTAGCAGCTTTGTCAACAATTAAGACAACAAACGTTATACCAGCTTACATTTAGAAGATAACTACTGCACAGAAGATAAAGCAAATATGTGGTTACCATTCTAGCTTTTATTACATATGAGTTCATAGCATAAGTAACACCAAGATCAGCTACAAACAATTGCTTACCATAAAAACATTTACCATTCAAAGTGAACCACTTCAGTCAGAAGAAACTGCAATCCCGAGCTGCATCCTTGATAGCTTTCTATCTCCTGCAAGCAGCTTTGTACAAACTTCACTTCCTCTTCTGTTTCCAGTCTGGCTTCTTGCTGGTTTTAACTGGAGTACTCTCAGAGGTAAGCGATCCTAAGAAAACATCCAACATCTTATGAACTAAGAGATAAAAGCAGAAGACAAGGAGGAAGCACTTGCGCTCTTCAGAAAACTGGACTGTCATTTGTAAGAAATACATAATTAATTTCTAATTGGCAATCTCTTACTTAATTTTAGCTTTAGAAGAAATATCTGAGAAATTGTTACATTTATCTCCGAAAGAACAGCACCCCAGTAAAGTACAATTGAATTTTTTACCATAGTAAAGGAAATAAATAGTAATAGGAATATTACCATAGTAATAGGAAATAAACACTGGACAGTCAGATCTAGGCTAGAAGGTAATTTCTAGGCAAAATTACTGACTAATTAGCAAACCCACTGTTAAACTTCAAGGGTTTGGTTGTTTCTTATTTTTTTTTCCCCCTTGTGGGGAGAGGGCTGGTCACAAAGGAGTTCAAGATTCAACCAGTAATTTTTCTCATGTTGTTTATAAAAAAAAAAGGGTATTTTGTGAGCAGCAAGGATGCTTGCTTTAACATTGCCTTTTTTGATTGCTTATTCCTTCTCTCAGCTCCCATTCCCAACACAGCTTAAACACAGCATACTTGAGGGTGGCTGTCCTATGTGCTGTAAGTTCACTCAGCATGGACACAGTCCATCACGTTTGCATACAAGACGACCTCAATTTTCCCCCATGGTGGAAAACAGAATTCCACAAGCTATGGTTGAGGAGACAAAAATGAGGAGCATTACAGTCACTAAGAACACAAATGCAGCTGACATTCTTGAGAGCTGGGAAAAAAAAAAAAAAAAAAGATTTCTCCTGCTCAAGAAGCACTGCAGGATACATATGCACAGCTTCAGAGCTAGTACCTAGCACAGTTAGGCCACAAATTTGTATTACCAAATTCACAGTTGAAGGCTTTCTCTTCTTTCTCTTTTTCTTGAGACCTGACCATTTACGATGCCATTGGTTTCACTAAATGAATATAAATTCCAAGCACAAAGAAAATTTGTTTTACAATTTAACCATCTCCAGACTTGATGTGACCCAGTTGTTCATAAACAAACTATAGTTCACAGATGTCGTCATTGACATGCTGTTAGGTGACCTGATCAGATAACGCAAATGAAAAGGAGGTACCCCCTTGTGACAGGGAAGGTGGTAAGGATTCTGGTGTCATTCATTTCCTCCCCACTCTGAGGTGCGTTTGGCTCTACAACTGCTGTGTATTTTTGTGCATACACTAAAAACACTGATCTGCATATGGGGCTGCACTTCTCCCTCTCCCACTGATCTCCCCCTGACACCCACAGCTCTGTTTCTGTCCCTCCTACCACCATTTGATTGTCCTAATTACATTTTAAATAATATGTAGAGACAGACTATTCTATAAAGACCAGAAGCAAAGTCCCAGATCTTTGCTAGTGCCACTGAATACAATACGATATTTAAGCAAACAACAGAAGGGCAACAAGGCTGGTGAAAGGTTTGGAGAACACGCCCTACAAAGGGAGACTGAAGGAACTGGGGCTGTTTAGTCTGGGGAAGAGGAGGCTGAGGGGAGACCTCATTGCTCTCTTCAAATACCTGAAAGGTGATTGCAGTGAGAGCGGGGTTGGTCTCTTCTCACTGGTGACAGGACAAGGGGGAAATGGCCTCAAGTTGCTCCAGGGGAGGTTTAGGTTGGATATCAGGAAAAACTTCTTTACAGAAAGGGTTGTTAAGCACTGGAACAGGCTCCCCAGGGAGGTGGTTGAGTCACCATCCCTGAATGTGTTTAAAAACCGTTTGGATGCAATGCTCAGGGACATGATTCAGCAGTGGGTTGTTAGAGTAAGGGTTGTATGGTTAGGTTGCAGTTGGACTTGATGATTTTGAAGGTCTTTTTCAACCTGAGCAATTCTATGAAATATTGATAATATTTTAGTGTTACTCGTGGTCTATCAACACTGTGATGCTGCAGAAAACTGAGTATATTACAAAAGTAACCAAATGGCAGATCCAATAGCATGCAAATGTTTGCTTTCCAGTTCCTTCACACTGAGGACACAGAAGTCAATTCTTACAAATCACCATACTACAAAGAGATTTTCATCCTTAACAATCTCTACTAGAAAAATGATAAGGAGGAGCAAGAAATCTGTTTTGAGCAACATGTTCTTGTTTGAACAGACAGCCATTAGCAAGAGCCCAGCACATGTTAAATGATCACGTGAACTGCACTGCAGATTGCTAAGAATGATAGTAGTAAAAACATGAATTTCAATTATCTACATAAAATTCCAGATTACGTGTGCCCTAAAATATATGCATCACTTAACTACAGTCAAGCGTAACTAAATCTGTATTAGTCAACTACACACAAGTAACTATATTCAAGGTTGTTTTTTTTAAAATGTATACAAGTCCATGTGCATGTGTCAATTAAAGCCTCAGTACAGAAAAAAGTTTTGCTCAAGTGCCTTTTGCATATGCATGCCTTTTGCAAGGTTTCTTCTATCTAGTATAGACTAATGGACCACTGATGAGGTTTTACCACTGCACTACTCAATGCAGTTAATTTTCTAGACAAGGAAGACCCCTTGGACAGGAACACTCAGCATTTGTCCTCAGAAAGCTCAAAGGATGTGACCCTAGATGGCAAACACCTACTAATACCTCCTATGATAAAGTATTACTGTTACCGTAATTCCTTTGAAGACCCCCCAGAAAACACATCAAATCTCTTTAAAAAATAAACATGTAATTTGTCAGATGGGTTGGAAAAGCAACCCACCCACACTCCTGTCACGTGATAGGATTTTTGTCTTCCCTTTTTCCCCCCACAAATCATACCTTAGTTGGTGCTTGTAGGATAGACCTGCTGGATACCTTCTGACCTAAAAAAACAACACAATGTGTTTTATGCATTTTTTTTTTTCATCCATTCACGAGTGTACCGACACGATTATTACTGATAGAATAGGCTCTCGTGTTTACTCTTAAAGGTTTGTTCGGCAGGGAAGGGCAGGCCAGGAAGAATTTTCTCATCAGTGTTCCATGAAGAGCAGTGTCTTTCCAAAGTCTCATCCTCAGCTACATTGCACTTTCTATCCCAGATTCCTTCTGCCTAATCTGAGAACACATCTGTCTGAATACGCTTAAGGAAGCATATCCTAAGTTTGCCAACAGCAAAGTCAAGTGAACAGCCAGCTACTATCCACGCCAAAATGAATGATAAGTCACAAACAAAACAAGGATAAAAAACAATTAAAGGAATACATGGACTTAGAACCCAAGGGAGACAAACAAAAAGTGACAGAAGCAAACCTCATCAGTATTTACTTGTGCAGTGAAGTCATTAACTACTTTCAACAACATAACAGTGAAACAGGGCAGAAAACTTGGATGGAAGTCCTAATAAGTGCGAAGAAAGGTTTGGCTGGAGTGTGTTTGAGGTAGACAGGGCAGCAGCCAGAGGGATGAGTGGAGCATCAAGTTAATTCAGTTGGGAAGAACAAGCATTTTCCTTGGTAATGTGTAAAGAAGAGGAGGCTACTCCTATGTTTAAACTCTAAGAGGATTTTCTTCATCAGACTAAGGGAAGATATTTAGTTGCCTTTGGTACTCACCAAAACTTAAGCAGCTCCGTTGGTTCTGAGGGCAAGGCAGGCTTTCCTTTTCTTCCACATCTATATATTTCCCTCATGAACTCACACTCACCCTGCCCCCTCCCACCCCGCCCCAGACACTGGAGCTGTGCTGAACCTTTTGTGATGGGCTTGCAAACCCTTTCAGGGCCAGGAGCTCCCCCCAGCTCAGCCCTCCACATAAGGAACAATCCTTTTTACACTTGCAGGACTTTCTTCCACCAAGTCTCCTTGGACTTGTCCTACTTGTTCTCATTACTACACAGTAACTACTGCCCCTGTAACTCTTGTATTTCTCCCCATGAATACCCATAATCACAACATAGACAGCTTTTTTTTAAAGAGAAAGTAGTTTACATTTGAATAGAAGTACTATACATTAAATTACTGTATAAATATATATACATACATATACAGACATCTGTGTCTCTAAGTTTTGTACAAATTGCAACAATCTTCATATCACACAATCAAATTTGAGTTTTGAACAGTGCAAAAAAAAACCTGTGCGCTCCCTGATACTACTGGTTTCCATCCAAGAGGTTGCCAGTCTTGGTAAGAGCTATAGATAACCAGTCTTGGTAAGAGCTATAGATAAGCGCCTTTCTGCATCTTTTCTATGTTTTTGCAAAAAACTTTTTTGCATGCACATACATAAGTACAGCCCTTCTTGTCAAGCCAACAAACCACCCTTATGGTAATGAGGAATGAGAATAGAGTGGAAAAGAATTTGCTCATTTACAGTGCCATGGAAGCTCAGTATCTGTATGTATGCAAAATGAACACTTGAACACAACAATCACAAGAAAACAAAGTAAACATCAGAAAAACATTTGCAAATCCAACTTAACGCCACAACCAACTACTTTGCACCAAGCTACACAGCTTTCTCAGAAAAAAAAAAAAACCTCGAGTATTCTATTCAAACAAATTTAAGTGTATTGAAAGTGGTATTGTCTACTTGTGATTTTTTTTCTGCATGTGTGAGATTTTTTTCCGTAAATTTTAAGTGGACATTAGTGACCTAAGTTGTTTATCTGAATACAGATGCTTGAACATTTGCGACCAGCTCATGTTCTCCATCAGCAACACACACAAAGCAAGTGTAAACATACTCTCCAAACAGGAAACATAATGCTAACTTAAAAGACAACTCAGTAATAAACTGGAATATGCATTTGGAAGATGAAGTGGAATTATGTGAAAATGAAGGAAACTATCAGCCTAAGTATTTCAAACAAAATTTTCCTATGAACAAAATTGCAACTTTAACCCCCAGCTTTTGAACAGTCTACATCATCTTCAAATTTCTCCCAGCTTCTTCTTCTCTTGATTTCAAGGCATCATGCAAATCAGGCTCAATTATAGAATTAATTTCATGGTCTGTAACTCAAAACAGACTACAAGATTTCCACAAGCTATAAATGCTAAACTAAAGATAGAACTACCTTCAGAAATATTGTTCGGCACAGGATTAGATTATAGCTAATAGCGGGAAGAAGTGTGTCAGTTAAAAAGTAGATCTGTTAATGAGAGAACTGAAGCAAGAGCTACTGGAAATAAAACTTCTTTCCTCAAGTTTTTACACCAGCCACGAGTCCACTGCTTCCATTGAAAAAAAAACTGAAATAACCTATTGCTAGTTAGCAGTAACTTGTTTTGAGAATAAGCACTCTCAAAAATGAGGAACAATTCTTAAAGGGGAAAAAAATGTAATATTGAGAAAGGCAATATACTTTGGAATGTATTATTTTAAGAAGAACAGATGGTGATGGAATCACTGATCAGTGTGGAATGAGGTACCCATCCTGGTATATAACAACTAAATTTGAAAAGATGACTGCTGCCTCCAGAACTCTGACTGCAGCAGAGAACATCCATTCTGGACATACTTTCACAATTAACAACAACAACAAAAAAACAACACCAACACCAAAAGGGTAAACCTCATGGGATTTACCTACCCAGAAATAAGTAAGGCATACTACAAAACAAGTCCATGTATCAGAGACTCCAAATATCTGAAGATTCTCTATGCACTTGCATGATGAAACACTGGCTCTTAGTGTTTATGATCTGTTGGAAAGTTCAGATTTAAGCTAATCCATAAACATTAACCTTAGAATGAACAGTATTAACAGCGATAGTTAATTAACTTCACGGAAGTCAACATATTTTTATGTTAAGACTACAACATAACAACTATCTAACAGATGCTGCTTATAGAGGTATTAGGAATCCAATTTCAACCTGTGATTTTGAAAATTATAGCTTTAAACACACAAAAGAAAATTAAAAATAAATTTTAAATGGCCACTATTCCAATGAGGTTTGTGAATGCCTCAAATGCATATTAATAAATCTAGTCATTTCAAAATGTTAATCTTTATGTTCAAATACATACAATATTCCTAACATTTTCTCTCAGCATAAGTCAATGAATCTTCTTTTTATTGTTTTTTAGAGTGGAAAAGAGAAAGTCTTACACCTGCATTCTTGTACAGCACGCAGGAAAATATCTAATTTTATGATCAATTTCTCAACCACTTCAAAGGAACTGCTGGAACTGCCGTACACAAAATATTCTGGATGCTACTCTAAATATTCAATGTCTGAAAAACCAATGCCATTGTTTAACTTGACACCTACGTTTGCATCACTTTCATTTTGCTTATTCCTTTAAATAGATTTTTTTTTTTTTTAAAAGACATTTGTCTATCATGAATCATGCAATTCAATTCTTGTCACTTACTATGGCTTTGGCTTAAGTGTTGCCAGAAGGTACTACTTGACAATATTCAGCTTTATGAGGATTCCTGGTAACTCTTTTAAGTACTACAGACCAGTTCAGTCCTAGAAACTGCTACTACTGAAAAAAAAACAAGTTTGTTTCCTGAATGTTATGTTGACAGTACATATTGCTTAGA
The DNA here is from genome assembly GCF_002078875.1 of Numida meleagris. Taxonomy (NCBI): domain Eukaryota; kingdom Metazoa; phylum Chordata; class Aves; order Galliformes; family Numididae; genus Numida; species Numida meleagris. The sequence goes on along the minus strand of NC_034413.1, from coordinate 45,852,113 downwards.
TTCATATTACTTGCTTCGTTTCCTTGGGCCTCTCTGTTAGTAACGTATATGTAAGCCCCACAATCACGAACAGCAGCAAGTTAAATTATATTTATGAGTTGATATCTTGAGTGCATAAAGGAAAAGGTAGAGAAGCTGAAACTGCAGCAGGTTTTTTGTTTTTTAAAAAAAACAAACAAGGCTGCTTTGAGATGTTATGAACAACTATTGCTACTGCTACAGTACCACTGCAAAAGCTGCAGGTGGCAATGTGTAGATGTGGCACTTAGGTACATGGTTTAGTAGTGATGGCTTGATGATTGAACTTGATGATCTTCAAGGGCTTTTCCAACCTTAATGATTCTACGATTATAAAGATAGAACATAAGTTTAAAGACATCATAAGCTGAAAACATTCATTGTTACAATTAACAGATGTTTCTTCATCATACAACTAAGTTCACCTGACAACCTCACCTTTCTTCTCTCCTTGATCTTCACACCATTAACATGATCAGGTCAAAGTTGCATTTTCTTAAGCATTCATGTCCTTCATCGCTTTGAAATGTAGTCTCTCAGACCTTTGTTTTGTCACAAAACTATTGTGTTGATGAATTTTGCTGTTGGATTCCACAGTCTGGGAGCTGGCAGATTCTGCGGTCTGTGTAGTGCTGTAACAGTTCATGGTCTCAGGGAGAAAAGCAAACCAAGTATTTTAATCCACATTCTAAAACAAATTGTGGAAGACTTTCAGAAATGATGACCAAAATGGTCCATATGGATAGCATCCAAATTACTCAAAACATGAAATAGAAGAGAGAGGTGGTGGTTCACATGGTAAATGAATAGACTTGGAATTGGCAGTAAGTCACATCAGTTGTAAATCAAAACAGTTGTTGGTCCAAACTATTGTAAAACATACCCAGTCTGAATGTCACAATACCATTCAAAAAGAATGGCATTATTTTGAGAGTATCTGACTTTCCTTCCAAGACTTTTAGAGTCCTCTAATATGAAAAATCCTTACAGCCTTCACAGAGCTAAACAGAGGAAGATCTCTGGCAGTCTCTGATTTTATCTGGTTCCACAGACAGCGCTTTTTCTCTTGGCTCTTGTTTAACTTCGCTCATACAGATACCAGCCTCTGTATTATCTTCGACTTAAAACAGAACAAAACAAAACATTAAAGTCCAAATACCACTGATAACACTTCAGCCCCAATAACTGTATGCATTTAAAAGGAGTTCAGGAACTCAAGCTAATAGGTATGGCATTTGTGAACTCAGCTGCTGAGTAGTTTGACAGCCAGTTATAATAGGCACTGTGCTACAAGACACTGCAAGGTGACATTAATTTACTACAGTAAGTATCTCCATAAGAATATTCTTTAAAAAAATGTTTGAAGCTCTAAAATTTACTTTCCCCCAAAATGTCCTTCCTCTTCCTTCTGCTAAAATAAACCTACCATCTTATATTATTTATTTATTTGGTAAAGGCTGGAATAGAGATGTTATTGCTTAAAAAATAAACAATAAAATAGGTTGATTTAAAGAATGACCTTAACTTCAGGCATTATTGACCACTGTTCAGTGACTGCACATACATTCTCTTCAGGAAATAGCTTATTCTTAAGTTACCACTTTAGATAAGAGAAAGTCTAGAACATACAGAGTAACTTTAACTAAGTGCACGTATACACACAAGAGGATAAAAGTGTCTTGAAATATACACTCACTGAACTGGTGAGTGTTTCATCCAAATAAGCTCTGTAACATTAATCCCTCTTCAACATAGATTTGTTTTTGTCCTCCTGCTCTCCAGACAAAGAAATGGACTCTGGAACAGAAGAGAGGAGGATCGGTACATTTTGTGGGCAAATCTTCCACCTAACTTAGGAACAGCACCAATATCCTCACAATTTCCAAATCCAGGTGGTGATGATAGGTTGATATCTTGAGCAGAAGGAAATCCCAGAGGAACAGCAACTACAGTTCCTACAGTTGTATAATTTTATACTTGGTTAAATTTTTGTGTGTATGTAAACTAGTAATATTTTAATATACATTTTAAAATAAATAACTTATTGAGAGGCATCAACATCTTGATTGAACAAATGGGCTAAACAACTGAGTGAAGGTGGTATACTTGATAGCCTCTCTTAAATAGCCTTTACCCAGAAGGAAAAGTTTCTCAGCAGAACAACGAAATTTTATAACAAAAGAGAAGACAAGCTACAAAAATATTTGAATACAGCCAACAGAAAAATTCTTAAATTTCACTTTGATAATACTGCCACAGTAAAATATCCTAATGGTGATTTAAAAGATCAAAAAAACCCATTTATTTCCAAAGACTCCTAACAAAATTCAGTATTTGTTATTTCATATGCTTATTTCTCCTAACAAAATTGTATTTTTGAAGATGAGCGATTTAGGTAAATGTTGGGATTTGGAGCAAAACAGCACTTAAGCTGGTATTTTGTCAATGGAAGTGATGGTAAGTAGTTCAACTAAGCCATCATTTTTTATAGCAAGAACTACATAAATACATTTTACAGTTACCATGGTTTTACCATAAATATTAATTAGAATCAGCTGATAAAAACCTATACCAAGCTCCCCTTAATCAACACATTTATCTACTTTGTTTTAGGACACAAGGAACAAAATCCACTGTATATTCTATATTTATGTATTATCGGGAAGAGTGGAACTTACTAAGTGCAGGCTGGCTTTCCACAATCCGTACTGGAATAGTCTGTACATTTCCCAACAGAATCTGCTGGACTTCTCCTTCTAGGCTTCTGGAGTCCCCATCGAGTGCTACCAGCTGGCCCACGGTGACCACATTCTGATCAGTACCAGGAGGAGTCCCAAAAGCAGAGGCGCTGTGCTGTGCTAGGCCAGCACCTTTTTGCGGATTGTGCCCTTGACCAAGTACTGGAGAATGGTTGGTTACTGCACTCCCTATGGAATCCAAGAGACTTGCAGAATTGGGATGAGAATGGTTATTTACAGCTATCAGGGCTGTTGACCCATTTGTGGAGGTAAAGTTTGATTGCAGCTGTAATCCCTGTAAAAAAGAAAGCAGAAGTACAAATATAACAGCATTTAAAGCAGGAGAAATTTACATTTAATAACACATATTTTGCAGTGCTGGAACTGGATAGGTTCTAACCTTCTATACATCATCTCTTTTGAAGAGTCAGCTCCAGCATCTGTAGATTATACTTGTTTCAGGAAACATAGCAGACAGTTGTGTCCAGCAGCACCTAGAAAACTACTAAGGACCATAAAAGTCTAATTCTGGACAGATATTCAGTTTCAAATCCTTCCTCAATACTGTCCATTCCCATGAGGGATGGGCACTAAAAGCTAAGTACACTGGTTTAAAGTATAATGGAGCGAAGCCAAGGCTACCTTCAGAAAGAGAAGCAAACAGCAAGCAGAAGAGCATTTCACTGCAGGTTCCATGTCTATAGAAGAGATTATGAGCTTCAAGAGACACAAAGGTAGCTTAGGAAAGACAGTTAAGAGAGACAGGTTTGAAGCAAGATGAATTTTAGAAGAAACTATTTGGGCACAGTATTCTTAACCCTGTACTTCATCTTTTCAACCTAGAAGTTTTAGGATTTTAACAGATTTTCTTATGAGACTGGAGAAAGATTTAAAAGGAATATGACTGACATATCCTTCCTCAATTTTGCAGCATTTTCATCATGAAATGACTGAAACATCTGGAAAATGATTAAGGTGATTGATTTGAGGCAGAAACCCACTTCCCACACCTTGTTGGTTTTGCCTTCCCAGAGACCATAAATACAACGATGTAGAGGGATCTCCTGCACTACAGCTAGATACTAGTTGTATATAAGAGTGGCCAAAGCAGGACTTGAGAGCTACTTTTAAGTCCATATTCCCTCATAGCCAGTGTTTGGGATCACTAGTTGAGGGGAAACTTGCTTCCTTCACCACTCCAGCACAGAACAGCTGATATTCTGTAAAAAAAACTTGTCTGTACCTGAAGTTGTGCAAATATCTTGGGCTGAAGTGAAGAGAGAGAAGACAACAGCTGAGCTCTTTCTGATAGCAAGGTCTCCCCACTCTGGTTGGATTCTGCTTTGGTGATGACTGACTCCCCCGGTGAGCTCCCTGCAGTGCCACAGACAGTAAGCAGTCAGTTATAACAGTTTCCTCCTTGTTTAAAAGCCTCCCCTGTGAATGGAACAAGCCAAGCCCCTTCAGTCTCAATATAGATGTAGAAAAGACACGTATATACATATATGCTCTTCTCCTTTGCAGAAGAGCTTGGATGCTAAAGAAAAAAAAAAAAGGTTGGTTACAAGAAAAAGACATTATAGGAATATAGCACATCTACTGAGAATGAAAAAGAAGCAATTCTAGACAGCAACATAATTACTCCCAACTCTGTGTGTTGAATTCCTAATTCTAAAATAAAAGTTGAAACATTTCTATTAAAACAGCAATCTAATAATTTGACCACTCAGGCACCTTCATTAAGGGCTGAATAACAGACAAGCACTAAAAGAAAGGGTTGCCTTCCAAAATAAAAACATACACAGGAAATCCTGCAAGTCTTCTAATTCATTCCAAAGCATATTTATAGGACTAGGAAAGCTTCTAAGCAATACCACATCGGGTGCAATTTTAAAGAAAGTCCGTTTACCTGATGCCCACAGATTATATCATATTCCCAAAATTCTTATTTAAATCAAAATTAATTGACTCGCAGCAATTTCTGGCAAAAAAAATTCCCATGGGATTATTCCATTCCTGTTTGAGATACCCAAGACATTTCAGCTAAGATTTATACAGATACAATTAGACATTGCTCAACTTTCTATTTTGCAGTTTCACTGCTGTAACTACGAAAAAAGAGCTTGCCCTATGCATATGGATTGATCTATTGAATGGAAAAAAATGAGAATAGTCAACAATTTCAAAAAGCTCCCTAGAAAAAAAAAATCACACAAAGCTTCCACCCATTTGAGCAACTTGAAATACATTTCTCATCATACGTAATGAATTGTAAGCTCACTTTCTCTATTCTAACTAACAATAACATGCACTCTAAGTCTTCTTGAATACAACAACTTCAATGACTTAGTGTTTTTTAATATTATATGGAGATCCCAAATGCATATGTGAATGTTCACACATAGGAAGAGATGGCAGTTCTTCTCTGAGACTGTACTCTACACCAGTAAGCCTAGGTACAAACCTAATAGATAAAATCCAATTCTATCCAGCATGGATACTTGGTATGAATGCCAGAGGTTAAACACATACACACTACTCTATTTTACTTGTCAGCATATTTCACAAGAAATGTAAAAGAGAACACAGACTTAGGAATTCTGACAGTGATTCTTACACCTAGTAGTAAAGAGACAAAAAGCAGTATCATATGACAAAGGGTATTCCTCATAGGCCTGGAACTCTAGACAGAGTTGCGGAAGTCTGTACAGAAAATGAAACAAACAGCTGGGTTTTAATTCTGTTATTGCTTGGTTTCTATACAGCACAAGCTGAAACAAAGAAAACAACATATATAAACAGCAGTTTGAGAAGTTAGTGTTGTTTTCCCTTGCTACCATTTCACATTCTTGAACAAGTACTGCTTTCTTCAAAGTCGGCTTCTTTTTTTCACGCAGACTTGTAATAGAATTATAATCATGTGTTCACAGTATGTGCAGGCTCATCCTCACACAAATTTAAACGGAGACAAGATATGATGGAATTAGATAATCTGCTTATATTTACTGAGCTGGTGCACACGTGCAGAAAACCGAACACATCCAATATCGTAACCTCCTCTAAAGCCAAGTATCTCTCCAAGTGGATATTTACATAGTTTTTCGAGGCAAACTAGTCCATCAGATATCTATGAAAGAAGAACTGATCTTCCTGAACTTTCATCAGCATTCAGACAGCTTATACCAAAAGTTAGCCCTGCTGAGCTCTATCACAACTGTTGAAACCACCATTTTGTTCCTCTCCATAAAAGCACAGTAATGGAAATATTAACATAGGTGTGCAAGCTGAAACACAGTAAGTCTGTTTATACTGCAAACTCCTTTTCTATAAAACAAGACTTCCTTTAAAAAGAACATTATTCAAATTAAACCTAAAAATTTACCTTTTGTACTCTGACAGCTGTCAACATTAAAGGTCTTGCTTCAATGTACTGTAAGTGTATAAACACTTTTCTGTTCAATTTGATTAATTGCAGCAAAATCCATAATAAGTGTTTAGAAACAAAACAGAAGCCCAAATTTAGTCTTATTACTAACTACTAATGCACTGGTGTACATGATATTGCTCAAGAGAGAAATCACCCAGCAAGCTATAGACTTCTGGGCTTTAAAAAAAAAAAAAAAATAGATCGGGGATAGACGAGGGCCAAAGAAGAAAGAAGTCCAAACACGTCTAGATTTCTTCAGGCAAGAACACAGAGGAAGATAAGTTTTGACTTGGACAAATCTTTAACTGTGACGACTATGGCAGTGCACCTTTGATTCCCATAGAACTCTCTACCAGCTGTCTGGAAAAGCACCAAACAACATGTTCCAGATAAATGAGAAAACAAGCTGGCAGTGCTACTGAGATTAATAACATTAAGATAATGCTGCAAGATTCTTAATGAAATGTGTGGAGATAATTAGGTTCATCCACCTTGCTGCAATCACATTCCTGCTAAAGCCATCAACTTCTCTAATGAGTCTCATAACATATCTTTGTTAAACAACAGATGGGAAAAGCATCCACAAATCCAGGGAAGTTCTTTCACGCCACACTGGGCAAAATATCCTTGAAACAGAAATATACTTGAAATCTAGGCAAAAAGGAGAAAGTAATGTCACTTTAAATTTACTATCAGACACCATGATCCAATGGAGCATTTCAATCAACATGTAATCCTAACAACATGGGTGGCATTAAGATTTACTTACAAACACCTTTATTTGTTTTAGTAAATGTTCTGAAGTTGAAGTGCTGCTATTACTTTCAACAAAGAAACCATAGTGTAATTAGCTTCTTCAAAAAAAAAAACAACCCAAAACATACGGATACAATAAATTTCTTCTATAGAAATCTACACTGTTTTAGCAGTGAAGTAAGAGGAAGTCTTGTTAACTGGCTCAACAATTGCTTGGAAGAGACGCTATTTTGCCTTCACATGTTAATATAGTCATTAACAACGACTTCCTGAGAAACAGAAATCCCAATATGCATGCGAGTCCCCTTTAGCATGATATTTTCAGCATGTGCCAAGCACAGACCACCATGGAACTCAAGTACCCAGTTGGTCCCAGCTGTGTGCCCTGATTGATATCAACACCTCTTCAATAGGAATTCCATTTTCTCTAACAGCAGGTGTTATTAGCACCTCCATCCAAGGCAAACTGCTCTTTGAGAATAATCATCCCATAAAAAACTCCAGTTGCTCGAGGATGCTAAATAAAAGACAAATTTACAGCTTTTATAGTTCTGTCAACTACATTAAGATAACACATTTTTTTCCCCTCTGTGTGTGGTCAGTACAAAAAACAACCAACACAACATGCCCTTTCCTGCCTCAAAACACAATTAATTCTGAAATAATTCTTCTTAATTTAGCTGAGTGTAAGAACGCAACAGCGACCTCTCTGGACAGAAACTGAATTTCTGGGGCATCATTAACAGAACTGACCACATTTGGAGACAAGTTATTAAAACATTCCTACCATCAGAAGGTGGTGAGGCAAACGTAACAGTCACTGTCTCTGTGAGAACATTCCCACTGTCTGTGGTCCACTGTAGCTGGAAAAGATCACAGTTCTCAAAAAGAGGTAAAGTTTGTCTATTTCAGAGACAGAGACTCAATTCAGAACATGCAAGAAAACAGTGTGTGAAATGATGTTTTTTTTTTTTTTTTTTTTGATAACTATGCATTTGGGGAGTTCTTTGTTTAAAATAAAAAATACTGCAAACTATTTTTTAACATGCACTATACCAAGAAGGCTAAAGTCATCTCATGAAAACTTGAAGACTTAGAACTAAACAAAAGAACAGCCAAACCACAATTCGGCCAACAAAAATTACAGACTCACCCTAGCCCAGCGCATTTTAGGGAGAGTGGAAAAAACCCAATGACACAGCATTATTTAATACTACAGTTTGGCAAAGCTGATTTTAAACATAATAACTGGGAAAATTAGGATGACTGTACATTTCTTAGTGCTCAGTAGGTGGAAGAAATTTAAGGAACAACATGTAAGAGTTACTCAACATTCTGAAGTATCTATTTCATACTTCATTTGCTAGGAAGTGCACTACAGAATTGTACAAGCTCTAATTTAGGCTGCACCTGAGGCAGACTTCATTCCAACTTCTCAGATGGGGAAAAGCAGATAATGACAAAGCCATTAATAGCTTTCTAATGCATGTCATTTTTTCTCTACCACATTGCCTTCTAGTTCATGCAGCCATCGCATGAGGATTGCATAATGTGTCACTCAACTAATAGCTATACAATGATGATGAGATAAATACTGAATACGGTTAAAAGGCTTTATTCACTTTTAATTCAGTTTTGCTCAGCAAAAGATTCCACTGAAAATACTGCTGCTGGAAACAGGACGTCAGAGAGTTGTGAAATGCAACCAAATGGTAAAAGTTAAATAAGACTTTCAGTATTTAAGTCCAAAAATAAAAAAAGAAATACTAGGGCCAACATACCGTTGCTGGAATGCTTTCTGAATTATATACCAACTCGCCATTTCTCAAGGATTTCTGCACTTCATGAATGTGGTTCTTGATGTCATTCACAGTGGGAAAGAAGGATAGGTTATGTCTCTCTGGCACTTCATCAGGCTTGAATAATTCTCTTTCCACATACTTTCTGTCACATGTTAAAGGACAAAAATACTAAAATGAAAATATGCATATTTAGGATCTATTGCACTATTTCCTTGTTACAGCTGCTGCTACGATCTCCCTCTCCAGGTTGCAATGACAATGTCAGAGCAAATTAAAAGATATTTGGATCCAGTTTCCTGTGCATCTGCTCTGGAGTTTGGAATTTAAAAATACCCATTTGCTCAACAAGACAGCAGCTCTTAATGGTAGTCTACAGTAAAATGGAAAGAGAAGACAAAATTCAGAAAAGAAAGAGATTCTAATAACATACTGGAAATACATTCAGTTATACACCAGTACTGCCATTTACTTACAGATCAACTTAATCAAATGCAAAACCAGGTATAGCACAGACTAAGAGCACTAACAGACAGTTCTGTACCTTAGCTGCTTCCTCACTGCATAGACTTGCTCAATTCCTTGAGACACCAGTTCTCGAATCTTGTCTGCCACTTGAGGATGAAGGCGAGAAGGCAGAGTGCAGTTCTCATCTCTAACAACTTCCTCCTCCTCCTCCGGAAAAGCAGCAGGAAAATGGGAGGGTGAAGAAGGGAGGCAGGAAGTTTCCATTTCATGATATTGGTGGGCTTGCTGAGTGGGTAACTGCACATACCACCTGGCAAGGAGGAAAGTTTTTGTAATTCTCAAGCAAAGGCAGCAAAATGGGTCTCTTAAGGAAAAAGCTGGACAATCACAAATGAACCAGTTAGAGTGACTTAAGTTTTTACAGCTCCTGAGCTGGAAGATACTGTTCTTTAGAGCTCAGAATCCTCTCACACTCTATGATGCAAAATTACCCAGGTTAACCCTCCCCAATAGGGAAACTATTTCTATTCACAGAATCACAGAATTGAAGAGGCTGGAAGGGACCTCAGGATCATCGAGTCCAATTCCCCCGCCAAAGCAGGCTCCCTAGACCAGGTTGCACAGGTAGGTGTCCAGGTGGGTCTTGAACATCTCCAGAGAAGGAGACTCCACAACCTGCCTGGGCAGCCTGTTCAGTGCTCTGTCACCCTCAGTGTGAGGAAGTTCTCATGCACAGTTGTGCGGAACTTCCCATGCTTCAGTTTGTGGCCATTTCCCCTTGTCCTATCACCACACACTGCTGAAAAGAGTCCAGCCTCAAATTCACTGCATGGAAATGTCTGCTGACGTTCCACAGCTCAATATTTATTTTATTTAGTAAATGTGTTAATCCAGAGCCACAAGTCTTATTAACAAAAAAACCCCACAATGTCAATAAGACTAAATAAAGCTATCGAGGACATTCAAAAATCAAGCAGATGATTGCTGTTTTTGTATCATTTCTCAACATAAAGAAAAAAAGTGCAAAATTCACCTGAGAATACCACCAGCCTCTATCAAGTTCTTCTTCAGCATGTTGAATGCTTTCTCCTGCTCCATTCTTATGATTTTCTTGTCAATTTTAGGGTCAGTAGGAACTCTGTACTCTGGAAACTTTTGAACTTTTTTAATATAGATCCTTCCATGGGGAGGATAAGAGAAAACAGAAAAAAAGAAGTCTCCTTCAATGGGAAGGCAAAATTCCCACCTACTTCATGTCAGATACTATCACAGAAAAAAAATCAAGCAGAGTGTTTCAAGGGATGAGGAACCTCTATGAGAACTGAAGATTGTTTAACAGTGTATCAATAGAAAGAGATGCAGGTGGGTACAGATACACATACGCCTGGTCCAGTAAGGAAGTCAATTGCCTAGAGTTTTGCACCTCAGCAAAAATTTTATTTCCCTCAGTAGTGTAAAAGCACAACATCATTTCTGGACAGGTTGGAGTTCACCCTACCTGACGCGTGAGCTGAACATAAACATATCTAACTGTGTCCATCCAGGTAAGCACACCCTTAGCTCTGTAAAGAGGTAACAAGCGTGGCACTGAAACCCAAGAGAATGTTCAAGGATACAAAAAGAATACAAAACACTGGAGTTGGATATGAAGAAAGTCCTCAGTGAACAGGAAGAACTGTAACTTCTTCTGTAAATAGAAGATCTGCTAAATTTGAACGATTTACTGATACAACTGCTGTTAAAAGGTTGAAGGAAAAACAAGACAACATTGTCTTAGGATCAAATATAGTCACTAAAGGACACCACCATACGATGTCCTCGTTGTTCAGACAGTGATTTCCACCTGTAGTTCATGTACTGATGTATTGGTACTTTACATGTAGGCAACCTGTCGAGTCTCCGCCCCACACAGTCTAACAGAACAGTATTTCTTCCTTCCCTCAAGCTATTGAGGAGACCAAGGTAAGAACCACACTGCATGATACCAGCTACTACCCACAAACTACATGCTGTCAAGGCTCATGAGAACCATGTTTTCTTAGCATGGTGAGTAGCTGTATAGTCAGGTCTTACCTTGCTGGACAAGTGGCTTTGTACAGATAACCAGAAGTGCTTTCCTGCTCACCAGCTTTTTTGGACTGAAACCCTTTTCTCCTTGGACCATACTGGCACTCCATTACAATGGCTCTGCTTCCTGGGAACAGAAAATAATTCACTCTATTCAAGCACCCATAGAAGTCATTATAGTAAAACATTAAATACAGATAAGACAGAAACTCTGAAAAAGTTATTTCTGTCTAACATCAGACTCCTTAGACAACAGAACGCTCAAATGTAGCAAGCATTCAAATACACTGCAAATGCTTCTTTCACAGCACATGAGGAATGTGGGGCACTTTGAAAGAGTCTCCTAAAGCGATTACACCTCAGAATGCTCCTAGAAGATATATAGGGGCAAAAGATTAGGTTCTGACCTGATCAAGTATTTCACGATACGAGTAGCCTTACTAGTTACCAAGGAAGAACAGTGTTGATAATAAACACAAATAAGAGACACAGAATCTCCAAAGTAACCAAGAAAATCCACAGCTGAAAGCAAAGGTATTTAATCAATACTTCAGACCATGCTGCCCTATAAATTCTTACTTGCAACTCTGACCTACCTGATCAGGTATATAACGCTGCCTTGGTGTGGCATACTCCCATGAACACAGACAGGCTTAAACAAAGATTGCTTCACTCTGAACTCATTCAAATACATAGCTTATTCCAATCAGATCACTTAAAAAGGATTAATAGGCATAACAAGGTGTCTGTGGTCAAGAACAGAACTTGCACCTCTCCCACATCACATTTAATTATCTATTACATATAATTTACGTATTCTAGTACATAGGCAGGAACTGCCTATACTGCAAATGACATAACCAAAGCCTTTTAAAGCTATCACTACGGCAACATAAAGTGTTTCCACAAGACACTCAATGAGTTACTGCCTGAGAATGTGATCCTATTAAAAAACATATACACATCAATGCGTATAAAGAGAAGGGAAATTTAAAAGAGACAATTGTGTATAATAAACAGATATCTAGCCTTTTTGTTTTTTTTGTTTAAAACAATAATTTCCTAGGATTGAAAAGACTTCAAGACCTTTAAACTAGTTCTTACTAACACGCATCTCAAAAGCTATTGAATCATCTTCTACAAAGGTATCAGCTATCTACAATTCCTATTAAGACTAAGAATCGAGATTTTGATGATTAGTTCATCTTTTACAATATATAGGGAACTATCCAGCTTTTCCCCTTCTACTTCATTTCCCCACAAGCAGAATCACAGTGGGGAACGCATTACAGACCGGTTCCACTTCGGCAGAAGATTAAATTCCTTGAGAGCAAGACTTTTCTCCTGCGCAGCTTAGAATTAAGTTACCTGGGATTTAACAGCAGTTCAGTAAACCATATTTCCAGCCTCCGCTGTATGGATCTAAAAGGTTTTTAATGAACATTCTTCACAGAGGGTTTATATTCTATACCTAAACGCACTGGAAAACAATACATTAGATGCATACATAATGCTTGTAGAGGGGTCTAAACAAAGTTAAAAATACTACAACTTAAAAATCAGTCTGTACTAGTCTGCACCACCTAAAGGAGGAAATAGTCTACGTGTGATTTTGTTCTAAATATCTCACCATAGGGCAGCGCATTTATTAAGCAGATCTTACAGAAAATTAAAGATGTCTCAAATGCATTTGGAGAGGGTGCTGCTAAAAGCACAGATTGTTTTGGCTTTGTTCTCAGCTTTCTTGTATCTCACAATTCATGGCTGAAGCTATAAGGCTGAGGCTAATGTTTCACTTTTTCAGTTACTTTCAGGAAAAAAAAGCATATAACCTACAGTCCACTCATTCACATGCAACAATTAAAGCATATTAATTCTGTATTTGAATGAACTTAATTTCACATATGCACTGCGTGAGCTACGTACGTATTTACCGATCTGTAAAGCCCACACATTCATTAAAAAAATGTCTGCTGACAAAAGTTGATGTTCTTTTTTAACTTATTTTTTTATTTCTGTTTTAAATATCATTGGATCCCATAGAACAGACTCTTTCAAGGATCTGCAAGTTAGGCAAGAATACTGGGACAGGCTCTTACCCTTATGAGAAACTCCAAGTCTTGACAGAGCAGATGGAACCTCCATCTAAAGAACTCATTCATAAGAACCACCATCAAATGATACTTAAGTAATCTATCTCTAAACAACAAAGGGAAAGAAACACTCGCAACAAAGCCTGTGGTTTCAGGGAAACAAGCTCCTTCACACTCTGGCACAGAGGTACCCAAGCCGCTTTTTTTTTTTGTTGTTGGTTGTTTTCTGTTTTGTTTGTGCCTTGAGTTTACTGACACTATGGTACAGCATAAGGACCCTTCTTCATGGCCAGCTGGCCACTGAAGTTGAGATTTTTCAAAGTAGTTATTAAAACAAAAGAAGTTAGTTACCTGCATTGATAAAGGGGATCCCATCATATGGGACATACTGAGATTTCCACATCAACCGTGTGGCGGGTTTGGCCGGGCTTGGAGACTGGCGCGTCCCCCACACACTTTGTGTTTGCTGCTTGTGTAGCGTTAGAACACTCTCTAATTCTGTCTCGCTCACACAATAGCCGCGGTATGAGTCCCCAATTTTCTGCATGGAAAGGAGGTGAAATAATAAGATTATTCACCCAGCTGACTGCTCTGCATTACCCAAGAAAGCAAAAGCAGTCAGGGACTCTGCACGTGAGGACACAGGCTCAGGTTTTTGGTGTTTCGTATACCTCCCCCACACTAGTACCCTCACAAGTACATTTACCATTGTATCTAGCACCAAAGCAACCTCCACTGGGGTCAGATCGTAAGCGCACAACCACCCCAGGAAAGGTTAGAGTTACTGCCAACACTAATTTACAGAGGACAACTTCACTCCGTAGTCACTCACCTCCTAGACAAATTCATCTCAGGTGAATATTTTCATTTGATGCCACAGAAGATCTCCGAAGTGCTAAAAACTATCTACTTATCTAGTTCAACGGACGCACACAGCTGTGAGTTGGAGCAGAATACACCTGCTTGTAACAGAAGCAACTGCCTCACCCACTCAGTGCGTTATCTCTGAATCAAATGTCTCATGTCTCATTTCTTCCAAAGCTTCAAGGCACGCTCAAGTCTCAGTCATACAGAAACACAAGATACGAGACTTGGCATTGCATAACAGCTATGGTTGCAATGAGCTCTGCTAAGCTTTGTGCAGCTCCAAAAAAAAAGAAAAAAACGCATCTAGATTTGACTCCATGGAAAGCCAACAACACCAACGACATACAATGCGTTGACTTTGCAACACCTCCTGTGACAGCTGTTCAGCCAGAGACATCCATATCATCTGGTTCAGTGCTGGCACACCAGGGCCACCCAGAGAGCACTGCCAGCACCGGGACAGCAGCAAGCTTTCCATGTGAATCTAGAACGTAATTCTCACTTTGATTCATCTGCAGGACAGGCAGCTGACAATAACACCCAGAGCAGTCTGCCACCTTACAGCATAACCACGGGGCAAACGCATGGTGAAAGAACACTAGCACCTGATGGATCCCTTTTGCCACTTCCAGTGACACAGCACACAGATGTTTCAATACATACAACCAAATCAACAGCAGTGTCTCTCCAAGATTATTATCTCAAACATTTATCTGTGACAACGAGCAAACAAGCCCCTTCCAAAGGAAGTGGGGCAGCACAGCATTGCTGCTAGCACAGGCCCAGTAGGATAAAGGCATGCATATGCTGGTGGCAAGAGTTGGTCTGAGGAACTAGCTGCTCACACAGCAGCAGCTCACTGTGCTGCAAGCACACTGTTCTAGCATGTAAAAGAATCCGCATACACTGCATTCACACAGCTGCAGAGAGGAAGAAACACTAGTAAATGCTTGGCCAGAGATTATACATAACATAAATGGACAGAAATGATCTGAAAGACACAAAAGTATCTTTACAGAGACGTAGAAATACATCCTTTCACAAGAGGAACTGCAAATATTGCACAACCAGTAATTATCTTTCCATACCTTCCTTATCTGGTCACTACAAACAGGCCTTTGACTTTATTCTTGAGGATGAGAGAAAATGTATAGAACTCATGCCAGAAGTTACCAGTTAGGGCACCGTCTCCTGTTCTAGCTTTATTTCTGCACAAAAGATATCATCTTCCCAAAATGGATGTGGCAGAGAGAGAAAAATCACATAGCACATAGGATCCCCACTCCCTAGGAGCTTCCCAAGCAGGAACAAATGGACATGAGACCACCTGTTCCAAACAAACAAATTTAGGTTTGCATCGTTGATTAATTAATACACTTATAATTATATCTTATTTCAGTATGCTGACACATGCTGGAAATGCATTCTGATCAGACCACTGAAAACTTCAATTACGTTATTTTCTATAGCTTTTTTTTTTAAATCTATTTTTTGTTAACAAAGTAGTTACCTTGAAGTAAAGGGATACTCTCCAACCCTTTAACTCCAGCCAAGTTTCAAGTAAAAAAAATGAGCAATTCCTTTTCTCTTCCCTGACCTCATCTCAGCAGGAGTACATACACTAATGCA
This sequence comes from Numida meleagris, assembly GCF_002078875.1. NCBI lineage: Eukaryota > Metazoa > Chordata > Aves > Galliformes > Numididae > Numida > Numida meleagris. The sequence continues at coordinate 45,836,251 of NC_034413.1, read as the reverse complement.
TGCACGTTAGGACTGCAGTTTCTCTCAGCTGTAGCAGCAAGATGCCAGAGGAATTACACTGTCTAGGCACTACAAGTGTAAACTGAGCATTTCAAAGCAGCCAGGGAATCAGCACAGAACACTGTGCCAGTTTTGGACAGTTGCAGCTTTTACTGTTCTGTGTTTGCCTGTGCCTGCAGTACTGATCACGCTTCAGAGTCCCGTCCTGGCCATGCCCTGGGATATACTGTGGGCAGTATGCACCCGGACCATGACACGGCCTCACCTGCTGATATCTTCTGTGAAATTCACACAGACCTCCACTTTAAGGTTGTTTCTATTCTGGAAAATGACTGAGAGTGTAATTGTGAGTTAACACGTTGGTCTGCACCAAGAATGACTGGACTAAAGGTACAGCATTCTCTCCACCAGATCCCCAGATTGTACTTGGACCCTTCTATCCCGTTACTTGTAATAACATGTTCTGCAAGACACTGACATCAAACATAAACAGCACCTCAAAACCCCGTAGTCTCTGTGCCCATAAAAACGCGTGCACATCTGAGCAGTTCCCAGTGGATTTACAAGGACTGTGTAAATGACTGAAACTCAGCAAAGCAACTCTGCTGGGAACACACAGGGAGGAAGAGAATTTGGATTATTCCTCCATGGATGTCCCGAATTCTGCTGGGAGAACAGCAACAAATTATTTTCTTACTTTTTTCAGGGAACAGAGAGGATTAATGCATACAGCCAATATTTCAGCAGAAACAGATGCTTACAGCCTCAGAACACATTCAAACAGACTGCTTTGTCTTTTTCTTAAAAGCGAGAACTCTTATACTAACATGGCTCCTATGAATTTTAAACACAGCAGATGAAGTTTCTTGTAAGACTCAGATAGATACAGCAGACGGTAATGCAAGTCCTCCTATAAAATGAGGCCAGTAATAAATGACTCAGATAAGCTACACGTATGTCAAAATGGGAAAATATGCATCAGAGTAACAGCGATTATACATCTTACTGGACTTCAACTACTAACCAGCCACCTGAAGCGGCTCCTTTACCCAGTGAAAACAGCATCTCCAGCATGGAAGGACTCACGTTACTAGTTTTCTGATCTCTGCAAGTCTAAGTGGATATAATATCAGACAATATCATTTGTATAAAATAAAAGACAGAACAAAAGGAGGAACGGATTTATATATTTAGTTAATTTAAAAATTACATTAAGGAAAGAAATTCCATTTCTAAGTCTCTTGCAGCTGCAATTTCTAGCTATCAGTGGCCAAAACAACAGGAAAAATCTTTAAGCAGCAATGATTTCTGAAAAAGTGAGTAAGATAGCATGATTTCTCCTTCAAAAAAAGTATTAAAAGAAAGTAAAGTAAATATCCATCAGGAAGGGTATGGTAGCAGGAAGATGAGGTAGGTGATCTCAAGAACTTTCCCATCTCGTCTTTCCTTTCAAATTATTTATGACGCATTTAAGCTGTTAATATCATCCCAGTCATCATATAGATACACTTCTGTATATTTAACAACATGCAAATAGAGAGTTCTGCTTAGGTCAAATACCATGACAGGGAATAAAAACAGAGTTTCATCTACACCAAGTATGCAAATTCCCCATTTAGCATGGTGAACTACCTGTACAATTTACAGGAGAGAAAGACCATCTTACGGTTCCTTAATGGGTAATTGGAAAAAGGGGTATCAACCTTTCCCAGATTCAAAGATCTTCTCCCATGCAGTATGAGAAAATCTCAAAGCAAGTAGTAGTCACAACAAAAAAAGACAACAGGTAAGCATGCTTGCACAATAGAAGAAAAAAAAAAAAAGAATATTTAAAATATGAAGTTCCAGACTTGAATCTAGAAAGTAGGTTTTGATTTCTAACAGATGACACAAACTGATATAAAGAGTTGCAAACTTAGGGCATACAGAAAAAAAAATATTCTTTAATTATTAGACCACAAAGTTTAATGAAATGCAGTTTGCTCAGCAGAGACAAGTTTTTTCTGTATCATGAATGAACTCGATCCCGTGAAAAGGGATCAGTGGCTTTTCCCAGCACTGTATGGCATCGTGGAATTTCAGAAGCACAATTTACGCTTAGGAGCTGTTGACAGTTGGACATTCCCAAAAAGAAAGGAATTCCCTAACATTTTACACGTGAAATGTGCTAGTAGTAGCAGCTAGTACTAGTCTAATCTCATAACACCCAAAAGCTTGCACACAACTTCTATAAGCGTAAAGGTTCAGAGTCTTCATCTCAATGAAAAAGGCATTGAGTCAGAATTCCTTGCAGCTCACCTCACAGTTCCAGAGACGGCGTGCCCACGCAGGTGCATTTGTTGGCAAAGACTGGAGAGGCATGGGAAAGGAGTCCTGTAATATCCTGAAAAATATAAAATAAAAATGCAATAAGAGTACATAGACACCCAAGAAAGCAATTTTTTAGTCTAAACTACTGCTACTGCATCAAATCTGCCCATTACATAGATTCTTACAGCACATGACCAAACTAGAAATATTACATCAGCCCGTCTTGAAAACCTGGGATTCATTTTCTCCACATTCTATTTCACTATTAAAATAATTCACCATTAAGTATAAAAAAGAAATAAAATCACTGTCTTCTCTGTTCAACAAGTCCTCTGAGCATTCAGTATCATCATAATACTGAATGACAGTAACAGCCAAAATATTGTGAAATACACCAGGCTGAGTACCTTGATAACTTTCTTATGCAGACTGATGGCAGAGTTACAGTGATTAAAACAGACATCCAATGCACATTAAATACTGCACATTAGTATATTTTGAATTTCAAACAAAACCAGCTCCAATAACTATTTGAAGTCAATATCTACTTTCTTCACTCCCTAAATGCTGGAATGGAAACAGTGCATGCTTGTAGCAGTTTAAGATGTTAATCATTCCAAAACCCAAATGCAATACTTCCTGTCCATATAAATGTGTCTCCTTTCCAGGATCTGACATGTACAAACTATGTTCGTGATGTCCATACACAAGGTATTACACTTCATTTTAAATGTTGCTTGAATATATATAATTTGTGCTATAGTGCCAGGATTATTCTAATCTCCTCTACTTCTCAGTTTCAAAAGAGAATAAACCAATGCAAAGCAGGCCTGCAGTTCGTAAAAACAAGGCTTTTTTTTTCCTGGGGGAGGGGAGGAGGAAGCCCATCAAAAAAAATCCCACAGTATTCACAATTAAGATACTAGGCATCATTTAGCAAGGGTACAAAATCAGATTTCAAAGAGAATTAAAGAATAACTGAACTATTTTAATTTAAGAAGCTTTGCTAATCAATCTGCCTATGTCTTCCACCAAAACACATCATTAGCAGCAATCTTCTCTTACAATTTGTCAAAGGAAGCTGCAGTATTCCCTGCAGCTCCTTCACTAAATTACTTTCAACTTGTGCCATTATGAGTCTGTGTCTCAAGTAATTTCAGTAATTTGCACTGTGCTACTTTAAATACTCTCCTATTGCTCCAGTTAGGATACATCCAACTTGCTCTGGAACGCAGGTACTTTAAATGCTCTTCCCACTGCTCTGGCACACACATACGCTCCCTGCAAACACAGTTGGCTACACATCACACACTAATTCCAAAAGTTCATAATCTCCACTGAACTATTCTGTAGTAATTTGTGATAATCACTGCCCCCCCCACCCCCCCCCCCCAAAAAAAAAAAGTATAAGAAAACCCAACAGTATTACCAGCAAGTCAAAGTGATTGTTAACCTCTTCAACTCCTGACCTACCTGGCTGCTGATTTTTTTGATATGGAGAGAGATGCTTGTGGATGGAGAATATAACCACTTGCACTGTCTGCTATAGCAGCCACTGCCACAGTCTGCAAGTTCCCATCACCGCACTTCTCTTCTGAAGCATCTTTGTAAAAATAAAACATCCCCCTGGTTAATATGTGAACTTTGAATGAGAAAAATCACAAACGACAATTACATTTTGTGTGTTGCAGAAACAAGCATTTTAACAGATGAAATAAGAGTACGTCCAAAAGAAAAACTACAAAACAGCTCTAGGAACACATATGAAGATACACTTGATAAGGTTGATTGTACTCACAGACTTTGGTATTTGCGTTACTGCTAATGACCCCACAACAGAGTAAGTAATCAGAACTTTAAAAACTGTTTTACATTTCTGCAAATTCATGTAGGATTGCCCGACTATCTTGTCCTGCTGCAAATCTCACACCCATAGCTTTTAAAAAGAAAGGAGATTGCGATACTACTTTGTAATTAGAAAGGGCACCTAAACAAGCAAAAGTTTCTTTTCTGTTGTTGTTGTTGATGCTGTTTCTTTTTGATATCATGAGGGATCTAAGGCCTCTCTGGTAACTGAATCTGACACGCCATTACGACAAACGTTTCATCCAGGAAGCAATCCATAAGCCAAAAAATAGCATGAGATTGAAGCCCGTGTATATGGATAAGCGATAATGTAAAGGAAAATGGTGAAAGCAGATACTTGATATTTTGGTCTCAGCATAAATAAAAGAGAGTTCTCTTTAGATATGGGATTTTTGCCCTTCAATTATGAAAGTTTCTTTCCCCCATTCCAAGAGAGAGAGAACTACGTTATTGACTCAGTACAGATATCAGTCCACTAGATAGCTTCTGCCATGTAAGTCTATAACAAGATGAAAGTACAGCGATAATAGTGGGGTAGCAAAGTCTTTGGCTGCAGCAAATGAGGACAAGCCCAAATGCAGCAGCTGTAGACACAAAAACAAAGGAAAAAAAAAAAACTACTTACCTTCAGAAGGCCTCAGGTATGCAGGGATCTCCAGTGAGATACCCTTGCCTCCACTGCCAACCCCTAAATGAGGTCTGGGAAGGGGTGGATTCTGGCTCCATCCCTTCCGGTCACTCAGGTGCATTGCGTGCACCTGACCTCCCCTGGGTTGGCCCTGCCTTCCCACCAGGTGCTCAATCACTGGTTCAGGCCGTGACTTAGCATTTCCACTATATGCCAAAAGATTCATGAATCAGAGTAATATCACTCAGGCTCAAAGCTTGTAGCGCTGGTTCCTTCTAAACAGATGCACTCTCAAGAGCCTAAGCTCTACTCTGAAGTTTGTGCCATTTTATCTATTACCACTACCTGCTAGGTAAGAGAAACTCAAGTTCTTACACTCCATTCTCCTTCCCCTTTAATCTCTGACAAGTCTTCCTTATGGTATTTTAAAGATCAAACAACTACATAGTCTTTTAGTAATAAGTGCCTAGAAAAAGAAGGAAAATCAGTAGTACTGTTGCAGAACTTATATTCAAATACTGCAAAAATGATCTATTTGCACAGGGAGCACCACATGGGATGAAAAATGTGAATGCAAAAATACTATTACGCATTGCAAATTATTGCCTATAAAAAGTAGCAGCAATTCTTCAGTACCTGAAGCTTCACTGTCAGCTTAAAATCATGTAAGACTGTACTAACTAAACAGTGGTCTCACCCCTGCAGGTAGCAAGGGAGGAAGGAAAGAGAAGCATTAGCATAGCAGCACACTTTCAATGTAAGATCCTGAAATCATCTTCCAACCTTAAGTGAAAAAGGCTGAATCAATAACTTGAATCCCAAGACATTAGTCTTATCTTTAAGCTCTTGTTCCACAAGAACACTTAAGCAGTACTCAGATTTTGAAAATTTCCTCAATTTTTGATATTTTTTTCTTTTTTTTTCTTCCAGAAAATGTAGAACAGTTCAACGTATTTTTCAGAGTTTGACAAAACATGACAATTAAGTTTTCAGTTTTATTCTGTGAATGAAAACCAGCACATAGCCTTTAGCCATCCAGCTTGGCTTACAGATGGATAATGAATGCTTCTTGAGATGAGCTTAAAATTTGTGCTTGTAGTTGCATGCCTCAGCACATACTTAAGATGTGGCACTTTACACACTGAGGGCAAGAACTTGGCAATAAAGTGAAAGTTACAACCCATTCACTTCGTGGGGAACTGAATTTCTACCTAGATACTTCACTGCTGGCTTCACAAAAGATGCCTCGCCACATGCGGTCTCTGGCGCAGGCCAGAACATGAATTCTCCTATCTGCATTCCTTGAACTAACTTCCTTGACTCAAAAATGAATCAAGAAGATAGTAAAAATGTGAAGCTGATGATACAGTTCTCTGATAAAGCACAAATATAGATATTAATGGTAAATAAAGCAAGCAGCAGCTTTGTCCTTGACTTCTCAATTTACCCATAACACATTTAAAGTGAGCATAATAACCCTTATTTCACAGGGCTTTGACCAACAGAAAACACTGCGTGGCAGATTCATAATCAGAAAACAGATTATTTAAGTATGCATTTTTGTCTTTTAATATTGGCTAAAGAAAGGAAACACACAAACAAGAGGCTCGTAATAAAATACAAGAATCATGAAGGATACATTCAGACAGAGGAACTCACCCTGAGTGCTGGTGACATCCAGAAGCTGACCCTGAGGAATTATCACTTGGGCCATTCCTGGCTGGGCAGAAGGAATGACGTGAAGCACCTGCCCATTTTCTGACTGGCTGGCAACAATCATCTGTACAGTGATCACACAAAAGTATCAGTGGTGCTAGTTGGTATAGCGATCAGGATTGCAGGTTGATGGGTTTTGCCTGTTATTGGAACAGGAAATATCCTGGCTAGAATTAGGGTCTGTAAATTAACTTGAATTTACATATTAAGAAAACCATCTATTTACTGTTAATTAAAATTGCTTGCCACCTTCTATTAAAAAAAACCAACCCTTTAACTTATAAAAGAGGTAAAGAAAAAACACCTTAGGGGACTGCAGAAAGAATTAGACATTTATTTGAAACAGAAAGATCTCAAAAACCTGAAAGCCATTCGGAGTTGAATCGCTGCAACCCCATCCACAGACGAGTAGAATTAATCATGACATATTAAAACCTTTGATCTCTACTCCTAAGAAATTGAGCTCTATGGGCAGCATTTTATGCGAAAGCAGACAGAAGAAAAGCTGTGGGACTTTAAGAAACAAATGACTTAAACCTCCTAGAATTCTGGAAAACTGAGAAGACTCGTTATGGTAAATACTTACTTTACTACTAGGGCTTGTTTCCGGCAACACAATAAAATCTTAAATGACAAAACATAACCTTGATTCTGACTTACTACACTTCATATAGGTGAGGTGCCTTTAAATGACAGTTCAACACATGCCAACCATGATCCTTGAGTGAAAGAACATTTACTTTGTAACAAGATAACGAAGAACTACAAATGCAACATTTTGAGCAAATTAACTCAAAAAAAAAAAAAAAAAAAAAAGACTGACAGAACGGGTTGACATCGCTAATATCCCAGCCCTAGGAAAACAAAGAGACTCATCCAGCAGATACAGAGAGAGCAGCAGCAGAAGCAGCATGAGATTTTACCACACAAGATCAAATGTTGAATAGTGACAAACGCTGCTGTTTAATAAAATCAGTAAGGTTGGAGCAGGATTTCCCTACTTGAGGAAGAGCGACAGGAGCATAAACTGAACCGCGGAAAATTCTCGCCTTGTTGCTCAAGACTGAACAGGCTGTTCTACAAGAAAAGCGCTGCATTTTTGCAGGGGTCCTTCACGGAGGCCCTTCGCCTGCGCATTCACCACCTGCCCTGTTTGGCAGCACTCACCATGTGCGCGCTGGGCGCTCCGAGGGGCTGCAGCTCGCAGAGTGGCTGGCCATTTGGGTTGAGCAGGTGGAACTCCTCTGCGGACAGAGGCGGAGGCGGCCGCGCGGGTGCAGCTGAGGATGCAGAGCTGCCCAAGAGGCGTACGGTGATCGGCAAGGCTGCAGGAGAGTCGCTCTGTCCCAGTGATGGATCCCTGGAATCCATGCAGGTTACACGCTTTCATGGAGGAAAAACAGGAAAATGTGCTTTAATCCCAAGCAGAGATCGCTCCTTTTAAAAATAAAAAAGAACACTTAAAACGGTCAGGAAACATGTTATGCTCAGAGGGTGCTCTACGTCCTTCTGAGTAAGAGGCTCAAATACAATTACTACCACAACACACAGCATCTGGCTATCCATCGGCTCAAAACCAAATGGCATAGGAATACGACAGAAGGAATTTCTGTGCTTTTTAAAGACAGACGATGCATTAGTACAAAGCAAGCAATAAATATACTGACGCGCTATCATATGGTAAGTTAATCAGAGATGATGCAAAGAAAGCGCCTACAAAACCAGGACTTTTGTATTTCACCTGGAAACCCCAACCACTTGTTTCTGACTGCCTGGTACTGCTGCAGTTGCCTGCAAACAAAACATTAGATCTTTCCATAGCGACATCATGGTCCGTTTTCTTCCATTACAAAATGACCTGGAAAAGTTACAAAACTATTTCAGTACTTTCGCCTCAACCAAGATACTGCCGCAGGCTTTTTTTGGTCTTAAAAATCTAGCCTGACGATTTCCAGCCGGGCTGCCTGCTCAGAACAAAACCCTCAAGACAAAAGCCCTTGCTTCTTTATCACTTTATTACTTGCTGCAGAAAAATGTCAGCACATTGCTCCAGGAGTATGTTCTAGTGCCTTGTGTGAGAAAATTTGCTCGACTCATTGCACATATAGATAAGCACACACACTCTTCTGCTTTGCACCTAGTTCACGAGCACTTATCTCCAAGCTTCCTGAGACATTTGATATTTAAAGATACACCTGCACTGCCTTATGAAAATATTAGTCATCTCCTTCCATAATAACATACAGGTCTTCAATTACCCAAATCTGTCATGCAGCCATGTTGGAGTATATTGGGTTTGTTTTAAAGAGGTAAAAAACAACGTTTAAGTGACGGACGGTTACTACTGTTAGCCTACAGCTCTAAGCTTTGTGCAGGAAAAACACCAGGTATTTTAAAAAAAACAAACTTGTCATGAACCAAGGGATGAAAGACAGAATAACAGAGTTCCCAGTACTTGGGAGATTTACCTCTCATACCAAAGAAAAGCCCGCTGCAAACCTTTGAGCAAACAGAGAACATTAGACAGTAAATTGCCATAGCCACACTTTAAGGCTTGGACCCAGACAGTACAGCCTTTAAAGCAGTCACAAGTCCCAAATATTTATAAGCAACTAGACAAAACAACATATTCACCCAGCCCCTACATTACTAAAGCGTGTATATACGCCAGTGCATACATCATATGCCAAAGTGAAGAGGAGACCACTTAATTCCTGGAGTTTGGGTGGAAGAGGGAGAAAGGTGCTTAGTTTTTCCCTCCAGCATTTATCTAATTTTCCATTCAATTTTCTAGTGAGAATATTCCAAACCAAGCTCCAAATAAAGTTACTAACATTCAGTAACTACTTCGGAACTGAGAATAATTATGAGATGTTTTAATTTAAATATATGAAGTGTATTGAAAGCAAATGAAAAAAATATATAAAATAAAACCCAGACCAGATAGAGCAGGATTTCAGCATCACTCACATCACTCAACCAGTTTCCCCCAACTAAGATGCAAAGGTACCCAGTTTAGCTGAGGCAGCACATTCAGTTCTTACAGGTAACCTGACGAGCACGATAGCGTGCTCCGAGCGCTCTGCAACCCTCCTACAGAGCATGGGGATGGCTGCATCAGGATGGACCAACGGCCCAAACAGCCAACGTCCTGCATCTCACAGGTTGGTTAATAACAAAGCCCAAGGAAAAATGACAGCAGCTGAGCAAACACTCAGTGATATTCTTCCAGCTTCCTAGTATAAACAGCCCAGAAACACCTCAAACCTGAAGTTGTACCTTTGTGTTTTAAAGAAGCCCTCAGTGTATTTCTGTTTGGTGGCTCTGTCTAACCACTGCTCTAACCCAGGGAAACCAGGGGCATGCGTATCACCCCAGAGTGAACTCTGTGGTGTAACCATCCAGGCTTCATGAGCCTCGCTTCTGTGCAATCCCAAACAAAAGGGTGATTTTTTTGTTTTGTCCTAAAGGGGTATACTTTTATAGATGCTTAAAAGCATGTACACAGTTAATACATTTTATACCTAGATAAACATTTCTAACAAATACCCCAAATAAGACAGTTTCCTGTGTATAGATCTAAATATGGATATTTGTCACAAATGAGTAAACAACACACAACTATCTCTTCCTAAATGTTTTACATATGTTTTATACAACAATTTCAAATATAACACACCAGTGACATGCATTTACCAGGAGGCCCAGAAGAGATGTGGGAGCTTAAGGTCAGTGTAGAACTGAGGAATGGCAACAGCACCACCCAGGCAGCCCCATGCTGCTTCCTGCCAACCCCTGAAGGCTGCTCCCAGCCCCAGGTCCAGCACTTTGAACCCTGCCGGACTGCTTCCCTTACACCCTGCCTACCATGTGGGGAGCGCTCTGCTTCAAATAAAGCAATATCTACAGCCACCACTGGCCTTGGTCCAACTCCACAAAGAGAACAAGCAGCTACAAACTGCAGCACACACAGATAAGCACAACTCCATCACCAGAGCGTCAAGAACAGTCTCACAGATGGGATTTCCAAGAGAGCCAACACGATGCACAGCAGTCCAGTCTACAGCGTTGCTACCAGCAGATGAGTACCAGAGACAAATGTGCTGATAGCTCAGGATTGCCTAACACTGTGAGGGTGGCGAGACGCTGGAACAGGCTGCCCAGGGAGGCTGTGGATGCCTCCTCCCTGGAAGCACTCAAGGCCAGGCAGGATAGGGCTCTTAGAAACCTTGTCTAGTGGAGGTGGCCCTGCCTGCAGCAGTAAGGATGGAACTAGATGATCTTAAAGGTGCCTTCCAACCCAAACATTCTATGATTCTATGAAAGGCAGATGGCAGCTCCAAGCCTTTCCTCCACATACCACCACAGACCACAGGCACAGCCACCCCACGGTGGTGCTCTCAGCAGCGGGCACCACCCTGCCCCCAGCCATGAAGCCCAGAGAAACGCTATTTCCTGCAGTCCCACATATAACTTTTAATACTAAGAAAGCAGTGTGGATACCAGTCCTATGAAAAAAAGCTAAACTATTACAAAAGTAAAAGAGACGTGCTCACAGTGACAACAAGCACACTGACTTACACTGACGTATGGGAATCCCCTCAGACACCTCAGACCCTCAGCGTGTTCCCATGTTTAAAAAAGAAAAAAAAACACAGGAAAAAGAGCTGGACTGTAAAAGTCAGTGCCTTTGGCGTGCCTGACGGCAATACTGCCCATTCTGCCTTCAGCTCATACTTCGTGGCAAGAGGCATACAGATGGAGGCCTTGCTAACAGTCGTGTCCCAGGATTGTTATTATAAAATAACGTAAGATCTTATAAAGAGACTCAAAATCACAAGGCTTACCACAATTAAACACTTCCTCCAGAGCTGCCCCTGAGGACACTTCTCCAACAGGTAAACCCTCGCGAGGGGACAGTAACGCCCTAACGGGGCGATGAGGGCACGGCGACTCCCCCAGCCACGAGTCACAAGCAGGCGAACGCGCACCAGGTCCGGGTGCGCACGGCAGGGGGGGGTCGGGGGGGAACTGCTCACAGCGCCGTTACGCAGGCGGGGTACGCCAGTGCCCGGGGAGCAGCCCTAGGGACGGGTACGGGGGGAAACGGGCGACGGATGGCACCCGGAGCCTGTGAGAAGCAACGGGACCGGCACCGCTCACCCCGCGCGGGGCCGGCTCACACGGACGCCGCAGCCCGCGCGGCGTGAAGCCAGAACGAGGGATGCTCGCGGGGCGCGGCGGGCCGGGGTCCCGCAGGCGGCCGCAGCCGGCCGCAGCCGGCAGTCGCGGTGCCGCGCCCCCTTCCCACCCCCCAAACCCCGCTCAACACCGCCTCCTCACGGCGAGGGGGCACGGAGGCAGCCCCGCAGCGCCCGGTATGACGGGCCGGCACCCTCCGCGGGGGACACCGCGCCCCCCTCCTGCCCCTGCCCCGCGCCCAGCCCGCCCCACCTCGGCGGGGCTCCCGCCGGCGCCGCCATGGAGGCCGCCCCTCGGCGCACGCGCGGTGCCCAGCGGCGGGAGGGGCTCCGGGAAGGCGCGCGGGCTGCTGGGGGCCGCCGGCAGCATGGCGCAGCTCACGGCGCGATTCCGCACCGAGAACCCCAGGTGAGGCGCGGCCGGGCCGGGGTGGGTAGGGGGGTGGCTGCCGGAGCACCCTGCCCGGGGCCGCTAACGGCGCCGTGTGCCCGCAGGTACGCCGTGGAGGACGTTCCCTTCTCCGTGCCCGCGGCCTCCGAGACCGCCGACCTTAGCCACCTCATCAACAAGCTGCTGGCGGCGCGCGCCGGTAGGTGCCGCGGGAAGGGGCCCGGCCTCACGCGGCTGCCGCGGGCCCCTCGCCCTCCCTGAGCGGCTCTGCTTTCTGATTTGTTTCAGCGGACCACAAGTATGTGGAGTTCGACTTCCTCATCCAGGGCCAGTTCCTGCGCGTGCCGCTGGTCACGCACATGGAGATGGAGAATATCTCCACGGTGAGGCCGCGCCCCGCGCACACCCGCTGGGGGGAGTGCCGAACGCGCTCGGTTTTTCTGCTTTTCTGACTTACCCAGAAGTCCCCGCATGTTTAAATTCATTCTGAACTGCAAAATAACGACAGAGTAGGAGACGTAGTAGCTTTGGATAATGGAACACCGTTATCGCATCTCTTGTCTCTGTACAGTGCTTTAGTCCATCATTCACCCGTGTTAAGGCCCCTGCAACAGTAGTTAGGCTGAGGGGCAAAGGGAGAGGTCAGCATCGCCTCTAGAAAGCCACACCCCGTGAATTATTTCAGACATCAGTTTTAAATGGTAGATACAGAAGAGGAACACGAGAACAGTGAAAATAATGGCTTTTGCTTTCAGCTTGCTATTAATTGTAATTTGCTACAACTATGGAAAGCAGCATCACCCACCTGAAGACTGCAGTTCCACTAACCTGGAATTCTTGGTGCCAGGATCTCTGCCCAATAAGCTTGTATATTTGCACCACACTGCAATTAAGTATTATTATTGTTATTGATTAGGAAAAATAAAACCACGCTAAATAAACATTTTGTTTGTGAGCTCAGGAAGAAGTGGTGGAAATAGAGTATGTGGAGAAATACATGGCCCCTCAGCCCGAGGAATGCATCTTCCATGACGACTGGATCAGCTCTGTTCAGGCCACTGAAGAATGGTACCGCACTAAACCAGTTCTTTGTTGTGTATTATTCCTGATGTATGCACATGACTCCATGATGTTAAATGGAGTGCTATTCTGTCTCTTTACTAAACTGTTACTTTTTTCTCCTTACTCTGTTTTTGACTTGATTTTTCTTTTTAACCTAGCAAGTCCTTCAGCTGCTTGCTTTTGTAAATAGTTTAGTTTTAAACCTCAGAACTTGTGCTGAAGTCAGCACAGAACAAGACAAATATTTCAGCATAGAACTCTTGCTTGAAATAGGTAATACAAATGCTGTTTACCATCTCTGAAAGGAAGCAAGATTTCTGTATCTATTTTAAATCTTAAATCCTTTTGACTTCAAATGTGATGAGTATACAGCAACAAATACAACTGTATAGCTTTGTGCAGAGCTTTTCATTAAAGCTCATAATTGTCCTTAAGTACTGTATTTTTAAAGTCATTTTCCAGTCAACACGGCCACGTTCCTATATTAATATATGGTTTGAAAATGCTCCAAGATCCTCCTGTTAACACACCATGAACAATAACATTTCATACATGATTTAAAAGGTAATTTAAGTCTCACTTACCAGAATATGCAGTACTACTATTGCTATTCTTTGTCCTGTACTCACAGCTTTGCACTTAGAGGCTTTAACAAAGCCATTTCAGGTAACCAGTTAGTATGTCATATTCTTAATTTCTGGTTTTGTAGAAACATTGTTGGCTTTAAAGACAAGAATGTTAAATTCTGTGTCTTGCAGGATATTAACTGGCTGCTATGATCAGACTGCCCGAATCTGGTCTTCAGAAGGAAAATCCATCATGACAATAGCTGGGCATACGGAAGTAGTGAAGGATGTGGCATGGGTGAAGCAAGGTCAGTATGTATATTATAAGAGCAGTAATAGTTGAAGTTATTGGGAGAGAAATGTCAGAGTTTCCTCAATCATGAATACTCATGTAATCACAGAATGAATGATTAAGGTCCAACTGCCCTATGCAAGCAGCAACAGCTAGAACAGGTTGCCCAGGACCATGTCCAGATGTCTAGATTTTAAATTATGTCAGCCTTTGTCAGTTTTTTTTTTTTAATCAAGTAATGGTGGCAGTAAGACAGTCCATGAACAGTAACGAATGTAGTAGTTTAATGTGCACATTGTCACCCTCCCAGACTTACTTGTATTAGTTTTACTTGCAGGGTAACATGTGAACTGAGGTACGTTTACGTCACGTTACTGGCAGATAGGGTTTCTATCTACTATTTCTTCAACTAGAACAATTCCTATAAATATTTTGGAAAGCAGAGTTTAGGGTGAACATGCCTTCTTTCTTTCTCAGATAGTTTATCCTGCCTCTTAATCAGTGCATCTATGGACCAAACTATCCTCCTCTGGGAGTGGAATGTGGAGAAGAACAAAGTGAAAGCCCTTCACTGCTGCAGGGGACACGCGGGGAGTGTAGACTCTGTAGCAGTTGATTGCACAAGAACTAAAGTGAGTGAGTCCTTGAAGGAAATCTTTGGATTTTGGGATGTTAGCAACCCGTAACTCAAAAGTAACTTTTTCTCTCTCTGTGTAGTGATAGTCATCATATTATTGTGACTGACACAGATAAATGTCTGTTCTTGTTCTAAATGATGGTTAGTAAAAAAAATCTAGGAGTGCTACATGAACATGAGGTCTTCTTTTCAAATAAAGCGTTGCACTTACTCCAGTGCCACAGAAAGCTGAAGAGGACTTTAAATAGCGCAAGCTAGTGCAGTGTTTCATTTCTGAGAGTGACCTTGAATGCTTAAGGAAACCTTGTATTTTACACAGATGAATACAGGTTATAATGAACTATTTTCAAATTCTGCCTAAATTTCAACAGTAATTTTGGATCAGAAAAAGCTTTCCTAGAGCAATACTTAGAAAAAGCTGATGGTGGAAGAGGTACTTTCTCTTTATGCAAGACTTGAGCACTTAGAAGCATTCATACCAAAGGTAGAGTTGCCTCCCTCATCTTGACTCTATCAAGGCAAAAAAAAAAAATTGCTGGAGATGAAAAAAGAGATGTTTTGTAGATAATCTTCCTGCAAAGTTAAGAAAATGCAATTTGATCTGTACCTTTTTTTTTTGTTGTCCCATTTGAGGAGCCCAGCCCTACTAGTTATGTATTACAATCTATTGGTTAATTTTTCAAGCAGGAACTGTACTTGGTAGGGCTGGCTTGCAAGGTTTGACCGGAACAAATGTTAACAAAATGTTTGTTTGTTCAGTTCTGCAGTGGATCTTGGGATAAGATGCTAAAGATTTGGTCTGCAGGTAAGATAAGTCTAAGCTGAGATTCTCGGCCATGTTCAGAACTGTGCTTATAGTAACCTGAATGATGGATACCTGAATCCCTTTTTCTATAAGAAAGTTTGATATCTCTGTTAATAAAAGCAAGCTATACCTTTTCTTTTTTATTGCAATAGCTTTGCAAGACTGTAAGTAACTCTTAAGTTCCCATTTTGGTTGGTAACAATTTCAGGTACAGCTTTGAACTGCCTGCCCCTGTTCATTTTATTTAGAACACAGAACTTTGTTTCATTGATTTTTAGTGCATTTATACAAGCATGCAGGTTTGAGTATAGACTGTAAAGCAAAGGCCTGTGGGTTATTTTTATGGTCTATTAACACTGTAGTATGGAGCAAAGTAAGATGGTCAGGTCTTTTCTAGTAATGTAGACTAATCATTTTTTTCATTTGCATGTTTTCTTTTACTGTTACAAGACATGCTCTTGGTTTGGGAGTATATATTTGGGTACTATTTCTGAAGATAGTGTTTACCACACACTTCAGTTACTGTTGGGATTTTCCATCAGGAAAGATGGTCTTAAAAATTCTGCTGGAATGTCAGAAACCTCTATATCAAATGTGTCTTCTGTCATAGTCCCTACAGATGAAGAGGATGAAATGGAAGAAACAGCTAATAGACCACGGAAGAAGCAGAAAACGGAACAGTTGGGACTGACAAGGGTAAGATGAGCTCCAGGCTTGTATGACATTTTGAAGGGCAGCCACAGAATGTAATTTATCTTTGTTAATAGTTACTATATAAGAAAATCTCTGGTGATATGTCCATGGTAGATCAGACGCATTTTTATTTACTGAAAGATAGATGTGTAAATTATACTCAATCTAATCTCACTTTTAAATCCTAGACTCCCCTGGCAACCCTCTCTGGCCACACAGAAGCCGTCTCTTCTGTGCTGTGGTCAGATGCTGAAGAAATTTGCAGTGCATCGTGGGACCACACCATTAAGTTCTGGGATGCTGAGACTGGGGGTCTCAAATCAACTTTGGTGAGATCACTGTACTTCATGTGTTCAACTGATGTCCAGCTTAAACAAAAATAACTGTACAAAACCAACCAGTAGCTCCTCTTTTAAAGGTTTTGGGTTTTTTTTTTTGACAGACAGGAAACAAAGTGTTTAATTCCATTTCTTACTCACCACTGTGTCGACGCCTGGCATCTGGGAGTACTGACAGACATATTAGACTATGGGATCCTCGCAGCAAAGGTGAGATGATAAATGTGTATGTTCATGAAGGTGTTTTTCCAAAAGCATCTCAAAACTTGCCTTCTCATGCCTCTGCTAGAAATAAGCCATTTAGGAGCTTTTATTAAACACAGACGTTTCTTCTCTTTTCTGTAACTCAGTGCAATTAGAAAACTAATTCAGTTTGTTTTCACTTTCTTAAAAAGACAACCAAAAAAACCTTAACAACATATATTCAACTGCATAGTCGCAAACCTGAACTGTTTAATTTCCTTTATTTAAAGACTCAGTCCCTCTGCTTAAGCTGCCACGCTCAAATTGATGGGACCATCATTTAAGCAAAATAGCAGTCGCTTTGTTATACTGTTGTGGTGCCTTCTCACACAGGACTGCTAATCACTTAGATCTGAGCCAACTAGATGTATTCTATAGACATGTTTACTTCTTCAGCTTCTGTAAATCCAGTCATGATTTCAGCTATATTATCCTCTTATTTGTTACTAATAAAAGCAATTTTTCTTTTTTTGAAAGAATCTTTGAAAAGAGAGTTTAGTGAAATACATTTTTTTAAATTACATTTACCAGAACTAGTGACACTTTCCTTTTTTTTTGTGTGTGTGTGTTCACTTTGATTTCTGAGGTAGTAATTGCATAATATTGGGTACACTTACCCCAAACAC